>NC_062518.1:45124986-45424986 GCF_022655615.1 Tachysurus fulvidraco
ACAAACATTAACACTACTGAGTGAGTGTGTGGGTGAGTGAGTGGGTGGGTGAATGTGTGAGTGTGTGGGTGGGCGAGTGTGTAGTTGGGTGGGTGAATGTGTGAGTTGGAGTGTGATTGGGTGGGTGAATGTGTGAGTTGGAGTGTGATTGGGTGGGTGAATGTGTGAGTTGGAGTGTGATTGGGTGGGTGAATGTGTGAATGAATGAATAAGTGACTGACTGAATGATGAATGTGACTGTGCTGTGCAGGAGGATACTCGCCCACTCACCCAGTCATCAAGATCTTTTGGGACGTGGTGGAGAATTTCAGCGACGAGGAGAAGCGCAAGCTGCTCAAGTTTGTCACCAGCTGCTCACGTCCTCCTCTGCTGGGATTTAAAGTCAGTATACACACACACACACACACACACACACAAAACAAAAAGACTTGAATACAATATACATGTGTATACACAAGGAATTACATATTTATATGTATATTTATTAGCCCCTTCCTGATTTTTTTTATTTTTCTTCTTGCATGTTTGTCACACTTAAATATTTCAGATCATGAAACAAATTTACACATTAGTCAAAGATGACACAAGTAAACACAACATGCAGTTTTTAAAGGTGGGGTGCACGATCTCTGAAAGCCAATGTTGACATTTGAAATCACCTAAGCAAACACGCCCCTAATCCAAATGGGTGTTACCGCTAGCTCCGCCCCAAACACAAACGCAACCCAGGCAACTATTATGGCAGAACCTGCTGGGGCAGCTGTCCGAGGGTATATTTTTTTATCAATGAATGAACTCAATAAACTCAATGAGTAATACTATAGTAAAACAAATGTGTTTTTGTAGTACTCTGTGTTGTAGCGTGAAAGGTTTAGCTCCGTTTCACGCGGAAGACAACATTCAACACCTAGAACCCGAGGCAGAGGTAATGTTTCAAACGCTTTCTGCTAATGTCAGACATGCGCACTGAACACTCTCTCTGCCGCATATTGACAAGACACGCCCCTTTATGCTAATGTCAGACATGCGCACTGAACGCTCTCCGCAGCATATTGACAAGACACGCCCCTTTATGCTAATGTCAGACATGCGCACTGAACACTCTCTCTGCCGCATATTGACAAGACACGCCCCTTTATGCTAATGTCAGACATGCGCACTGAACACACACTCCACAGCATATTGACAAGACACGCCCCTTTATGCTAATGTCAGACATGCGCACTGAACACTCTCTGCAGCATATTGAGGACACGCCCCTTTATGCTAATGTCAGACATGCGCACTGAACACTCTCTCCGCAGCATATTGACGAGACACGCCCCTTTATGCTAAAGTCAGACATGTGCACTGAACACACTCTCCACAGCATATTGACAAGACACGCCCCTTTATGCTAATGTCAGACATGTGCACTGAACACACTCTCCACAGCATATTGAGGACACGCCCCTTTATGCTAATGTCAGACATGTGCACTGAACACACTCTCCACAGCATATTGAGGACACGCCCCTTTATGCTAATGTCAGACATGCGCACTGAACACACTCTCCACAGCATATTGACAAGACACGCCCCTTTATGCTAATGTCAGACATGCGCACTGAACACACTCTCCACAGCATATTGACAAGACACGCCCCTTTATGCTAATGTCAGACATGTGCACTGAACACACTCTCCACAGCATATTGAGGACACGCCCCTTTCTGCTCATTGGCTACAGGTTTGTTTTGTTAGTCAGCCCGACTCAGTTTTCTGAAGCATTTTTGAAACATCGTGCACCTTGCCTTTAAATGAAGGTTTTTATTATGAACAGAAAACAAAAGCCAAACCCACATGGCCCTGTGTGAAAAAGTGTTTGCTCCCTAAACCTAATAAGTGGTTGGGCCACCCTTAGCAGCCAGAACTGCAATCAAGCCTTTGCGATAACTTGCAATGAGTCTGTTACTGCGCTATGGAGGAATTTTGCAGTTCAGCCACATTGGAGGGTTTTCAAGCATGAACCGCCTTTTGAAGGTCATTCCACAGCGTCTCCAGAGATAAACATTCCTAGCTTTCTAAAATTTTATATTATGATACCCCATGAGAAAGAATGGAAAGGAGGATAGAAAGGAAGGAAGAGTGAAAGAAGAGTAAATAAATAAAGGATTTTTATAGAACATGTCAGGGTTCAACTGTAGAAACCTTACAGCTGATGAAGGAAACACTCTCCAGTGAAAAGAAAAGAAGAGATGTAAGGAAGCAATGGAAGGAAGAAAGAATAGAAGGGGAAAGGAAGGAAAGAATGGAAAGGTGCAAGGAGGGAAGGAAAGAATGGAAAGGATTAAGGAATAAAAATAGGAAGGGGAGAAGGGAAGGAAGGAAGAGAGAAAGAAGGAGGAATGGAGTAAAGAACATGCCAGGGTTGAACTGAAGAAACACTTACAGCTGAGGAATGAAACACTCCAGTGAAAAGAAAGGAATGAAACACTCCAGTGAAAGAAAGATGGAAGGAAGCTGGTTAGGGTTAGTGTCAAGGACCACTGGTTCATCTTGAGGAGCTCTACCCTGCCTTCTGCATCCATAATGGGGGGAAATCTGGAGCACCTTCCCACCTCCAGGACCTGCATTAACCTTCTCAAGCTGCCCGAGTTCTACGACCAGCAGCTGATGAGGAGCAATACTCTATGCCATCGAGAAATAATGAAATGACTTTTATAGAACATGTCAGGGTTGCAGTGAAGAAACCTTCCAGCTGAGGAATGAAACACTCTCCAGTGGGAAAATTGTCCTGTGTGGTGAAGGTAAAGGGTTTAATCTAATTCTAATGTCTTCTGATCACAAAGCCACTCTCTGTTCATGGTGAAGCTCTTGGTGAAATCACAGAGGAAAAGTTCTGCAAAAAATGTGTGAACTTTAACTGGCAAGAATTAGAGAGATGCTTTTTAATGAATTTGACTTTGGAGCGGAGAGAGAGAGAGAAATAGAGAAATAGAGACACACACATGGTCCAAGCCGATTTGCCCTCTCACCTCTACCTCATCTCCAGCCATCGTGGCCTTAATTAGGTGCCGTTAAACACCCAGGGATTCATTAAGGGAGAAATGGCCCTGTCAGAGGAAGCCATTTAAAAAAGATGATGGAAATCCTTTTCCCAAAGCGATGGCTCCTGCTCCAGCACTTTCTTCATAAGCAACGATACTTTAATACGTTAATTGTTAGAAAAATGGCACCGTTAAAGCAGAACCCTGAGATGGGTTTTAATCGGGTTCTAACCCTGGCGCTCACACACTCGCTAACAGACCCAGAGAATTGCTGAGGGATCCGGTGGCAGCGATGACCTTCTGGATTATTAGCCATCACTCATGCTCAGCGCTGATTTCAGTGATGAACGATGAGCCGTCAGACCGACTCTTCCATCCCAATCAGCTTCCTGCAGGATTCGGATCTACAGCTCTCATTGGGCTGTGTTCCTGACCTGCTTCAGCTGACAGGAAAATGACATAAAATAATCTTAGACATGCTGCTAAAACATACACTATAAAAACGTTTGGTCAACGTCGGATGGAAGGGATTCAAACTGAAGACGTGCAGATTTCATCGGTCTGTGCTGATCTGCTTCAGGTGATGAAAGAAATATGAATCTTGGACATAAAATAAGGAGGAAGGAAGGCAGAGAGGGAGGTACGGAGGAAATGAATAAAATGACAGAAAGGAAGTAAAATGGAAGTAAAGCAAGTGGAGAAGGAAGGAGGGAGGAAAGAGGAAATGAAGGGAAAAGAACAGAGAGGAGGGAGGAAAGGAAGGATAAAAGGAAAGGAAGGAAAGGAGGAAGGAAGAAAAAGGGAACCATGTTTCCTCCTAGCTGCTTTCATTTATCTTACACAGCAGGTTTTATATTTGTACACAGAATTTAGATGTTACTGTAACTAAGGAAAGTTCAGCTGTGAGATCTGTTGGTACTATGCTGTTGTTTGAATCTATTATCTCCATGCTCGTGTGTGATGTGTTGTCCTATGTGTCTCCTATTCATCTTCAGGAGCTCTACCCTGCCTTCTGTATCCATAACGGAGGGAACGATCTGGAGCGCCTTCCCACCGCCAGCACCTGCATGAACCTTCTCAAGCTGCCCGAGTTCTACGACCAGCAGCTGATGGCAAGCAAGTTACTCTACGCCATCGAGTCGTCCTCGGGCTTCGAGCTCAGCTGAGAGCCGATGGGAAGCGGTCGCTGCGGTGACCAAACAGGGGGCGGGATTTTTTATTCGTAAAACGTGAGACGAAAAGAAACAGAAAGCTCGACACCTTGACGGGCTCGGACACTGAGGCAACCAGGGACAGACACTGAGATTTGAATTTTAATAGTGAACACAAATGAGGAAGTGACTGTACTGCTCGAAAAAAAAATAAAAATAATAAATAACAAAACGATACACTTGATGCATAACTCACCAAAGATTTTTGCTAGGTTATTTTTGTAGCGCCGGTGCTGGACGTTCATGATGTGACGTAGGACGAGATGCTGACGTGACCGTGAGGACGATGTAGTGCTGAGTTTCTTCACGCTAAGACGAGGATTTAGCTTTGCTCTGAGAACCATGCGCATACTAGCATAGTAGTAGTTTAGCATCAGCAAACGTGCATCCTGATTTTTAGCTTTGCTAATAACCGGCTATTATGATTGACGCAGTGGCTACAGGAAAACTCCACCTATTCTCTTTTTTCTTTTTTTCTTTATAAACACATTTATACCAATATCAATGTCCCTCGAAACATAGAAGCACTAACTAGCTAAGCACCTAACATGCTTAATAACGATCTTCTTTGCTAGCTCTCTAGCTACATAAAGTAGTTTAACCCTAATTGGCACTTCAAACATAGCTAGTTTTTTTTTGTTTTAAATATGTCGTGTTTTATGTCTTCTTGCACTCCTAGCTTGCTAATGAGCTAGTTTGCTAAACAGCTAGCAGCTACTATTTTTGTTCCCGGTTACATTCCTAACCAGTCACTTCAGCTCACAGTGCCTTCTGGGTAACGTTCCACTCCTGGATCCTTCATCTAAGCAGCTCGGCTTCACCTGGGGTTTGGAGGCTTGGTTTTTTTTTTAGAGATTTGGAGTTAACGATGAAGGTTTGAGGCACTAATACTGTGTGTGTGTGCGTTTGTGTGTGTTTGTTCACTCAGGGATGGACAAATCAGCAGCTCAGGCCTGGTATATTGTACGTCTAGTGTTTTAGATGTATTAAGACTTTGGAGGAATCAGTTAGCTGCCTCTTCTCTCACATCGACCTGAACATCCTGGCCACAGTCTTTAACTCACGCGTGTACGTTTAAACCGTCCAGTCAAGTCGTATTTTTATTGGTTTAGAGTTCATCTGTACGTCAGGCATCAGCTACGATTTTTAAGCACAACAGGATTTACAGGAGGAGCAAGAGGAAGGCTCCACAGAATCTTTCCCTGAACCAAGAAGTAAAAATAATCCTCATCTCTATTCATCACAGAGATCATTACACGTCCAATTCAGCCACTTGCTTTCTTACTATAACGAGTGAAGATTTGTCCGTCCCTGCTGGTGAAAGATCCACTGCCGGTGCAAATGAAAACGTTTCCACAGGTTAGCGTTCACGTGACGTTTTTGCGAGTGTGCATAAGATTTGCAGTGTTAATTAGGTGTTTGTGAGCGAGTGATTTTTATATAAACGTGTGCGTCTCTCTCTCTCTCACTCTACACGGTCAGTGTTGCCTCAGCATGGCCGTGTTTCATTTTGTGCACTGAACAAGCAGGACGTCCTTTTGACTCGTCGAACCGTCAGCACTAAACCTGACTTCTGTGCAATAACATTAAAATCCGCTTTGCAGCTCCAGCATGTGCCTGTTCATTTCTCTGCTGTTCGCCTTCGGTTGTTGTGTTTGTGTGTTTTTTTTTTTCTCGTTCAGAACGAATACGAGTGTGTGTCCTTCTCTACTGCACAGTGTTTTGAAAAATGCTTCCTTCGTCTCTCTTCTTTTACTCTGTATAGTAGGACGATCTCGCAGCATCCCTGTTAATGATTAAAAAACAAAACGACTACACCGATCTGCCCTGCCTACGATCTCAACCCGAGGGGAAGTCCGCAATACGCCGTTAAGGCCTCGAAAGCCACCGCTGTGAGTCCGTAACAGCCTGACGGTCATTAATACCGCCATCTGAGCACAGAGAGAAATATCAATGTATCAGAGTGTATGTACAAATGATTAAATATGTTTTGGGGGATTTTATTTGCAACTGAGATCTGAGACTGTTTTATTCCTGTGTGTGTGTTGTGTGCGTTTGTGCGTGTCTACAAATGTGTGTTTGTGTGTGTTTTGTTTGCATGTATATCTGTGATTGTGTGTATGTTTTTCTAAGTGTGTGTGTTGTTTTTCTTTTGTATCTGTAAGTGCTTCTTTGTGTATCGGTGTGTGTATAGTCGCACAACTGGTTTCCAAGTTTTATGGCCTCTGACATATAATTAAAGAAACATCCAGTGATGAAACACGGCTTGAGGCCGATCTGTTCGCCGGACACAAATTAAGCCCGCGTGTGCTGCTCATAAATCTATTAGTGAGAGAAAGTGAGATAGTGTGAGATGAGAAAGCCAGAATATTTCTTTATTCATCTCCACACTGACACACACACACACACTCTCTCTCTCCCTGTCTCCCTCTGATGTGCGGCTCACAGAAAGGGCTAATTGGGTCTTAAAAAGCTGACTTGTCCTGCCGCTATGAGGGATTGATTTCAATTATGGCAAGATTTATTTGGGCCTTTTACCTTATAATGGATTACAGCTCGCAGACTTAATGCCGCTTGCCATGAATCATGCTGTGTTCACACATGCACTGGTATTTCCAGCTGTCAATTTATTTAACACTGGAATATGAGAATTAAAACATTTAATCCAGGAGAATTTATTTAAGATGACAGATTGTCCAAAACGGTTATTTCTTCTCAGAAGAGCTTAACATTTCCATGCCGAAAGGAAGACGCTTTGCTCGTCACTAACATCCTCGAGCAGCTCGTATCTAGATCTGTTCTGATGTTAGCAGAGCCGAAGAGGAACTAGAATTTAAGATTTAAATTTACTAGATTTAAGAGCCCGGATTTACTCCCACAGTGTGCTGATGTATTGTGTTTTGGAATAAAAGTCCTTACTTTGGACAGATTTGAAATGGATTTGTAAAATTGGCTAAAGAAAAATGATGCTGTTGCAGTTTTGCAGCAGAAATGGAAGAAAAAAAGAGTTTGAAACTAGATATTGTTACTTAATCGCTCAGGTTACTTTAGAAAAATTAGAATTGGTGGATTTAAAATAATTAATAATGCAGTAGAAGTGCTCTATAACTTCAGACTTGTATCGATGCTACACCACCATCACTCTTCTGAGACCTTGGCATTACAAGCCCAGTGCATTTTAGTTAGAGTGCACAGATTAAAAAAAAAATTGTAATCGCTTGTTTTCAGGTTTTCCATTTCGTTTGATTTGTGTAAAAGGAATAACATCCAAAAAAAAAAAAAACAACAACAAAAACTTTTGTTTGTAAAGGTTGCACAATCAGGGGGCACGGTGGCTTAGTGGGTAGCACGTTCGCCTCACACCTCCAGGGTCGGGGTTCGATTCCCACCTCCTCCTTGTGTGTGTGGAGTTTGCATGTTCTCCCCGTGCCTCGGGGGTTTCCTCCAGGTACTCCGGTTTCCTCCCCCGGTCCGAAGACATGCATGGTAGGTTGACTGGCATCTCTGGAACATTGTCCGTAGTGTGTGATTGCGTGAGTGAATGAGAGTGTGTGTGCCCTGTGATGGGTTGGCACTCCGTCCAGGGTGTATCCTGCCTTGATGCCCGATGACGCCTGAGATAGGCACAGGCTCCCCGTGACCCGAGGTAGTTCGGATAAGCAGTAGAAACGAGAGAGGTTGCACAATCTAATAAGTCTTGGTGATATTTGCAGGTTGTTGCTTCCTCTTCTTCTTTTCCTTGAGTGTGAGCGCCCCCTTGTGGTAACATATGCAGTGCTAGAGCTTTAGTTTACTCTACATCAGTGATGCAATTTATTAATATGCTAGTTCAATTATATGAAATGGATTCATTTAAAAAGAGCAGCAAAAACAATTTCACAATTAAATCTACACCAGTATATACGACATGATTCGTGAGATCCGTAAACATATCCAGTTTGAGGAACACAAAGCCACAGGAGAGCCACAGAAGAGCCATAAAGGCTGCAGGAGAGTTAAACAGTTTCTTATTGCTAGGAGAGAAATGATCTCAGCCATTTATTTTACTAGTTATTGACGTTTCATTTCTTGGAACCTAAATAGCGAAGCTTCATTTCTATATGAGGTTCGCAGGCTAAACTTTTACTACAACCACAGCCAGGTTTATCAGGTTTAACCCAATGTCAACTGTTGGATGGAGCATCATGAGATTATTAGAGCAAACTGAGCACAGATTGTCCTGTTTGTTAACATGTTTAATAAAATGTTCATTCATTCATTCATTCATTCATTCATTCATTCATTTTCTACCGCTTATCCGAACTTCTCGGGTCACGGGGAGCCTGTGCCTATCTCAGATGTCATCAGGCATCGAGGCAGGATACACCCTGGACGGAGTACTAACCCATCGCAGGGCACACACACACTACGGACAATATTCCAGAGATGCCCCAACCCTGGAGGTGTGAGGCAAACGTGCTAACCACTAAGCCACCATATATTTAATATGCTGCAGCACCCAAAATGTCTCTGTCCACACCGCTGTCTCTATGGAACCGGGCAGGAATCAAGCGTGTCTCCCCTGGAGTTCTTAGTCAAGCCTGACACTTATCAGGAAATCAAAAAAAGAGGCTACACAATAACCAATCACAAAATAGCTATCTGGATAAGATATAAAGCAACAACCAATGAAAAAAAAGCATTCATTAGAGAGGGTATTTTCGATGGTCGGTTTGAACAAAACCTCAACACGAAACAGCTTCTCTCTGGAAAGGACATTGTCCTCAATCATGACCCTAAAAATGTCAGGCTTGAGCTGAACTGTTTTAAATGGGAGCAACATTACAAATGATAAAGGAGTCCAAAAAGGCAACGAATACTTACAATAAACACCACCAGTCATAATCTCTCTCTCTCTCTCTCTCTCTCTCTCTCTCTCTCTCTCTCTCTCTCTCTCTCTCTCTCTATATATATATATATATATATATATATATATATATATATATATATATATATATATATATATATATATAATCACACACACACACACACACACAAAATAATAAATGGAGATGTCATGCTTGACTGTTTTCAAAACTTGAGAGCCTTGCTGATCCTAATATCTCAAGGTGGCTTAATGAAGGGCACAAGCACAGAAAGGAGCTGATGAAAAACAAACAAACAAAAAAATGAAAGTGTTGAACTGAGACTAATGACTCACTTTATCACAAAACTTTCAGAGTTAAAGAGTATTTTTTCTTCACTGTTTATTTTTAAATAATAATATTTGACTATCTGCTTTATTCATTCGTTTAGCTCAATATACGTAATGTATTTAATAAGAAATAGTGATGCACTTTAGTGGGGTGCTCATTTATTTATTTATTTGTTTGTTTGTTTATTTGTTTATTTAACTGTATCACGTGTTCGCACGCATTTTTTTCGGTTGCCAGGCGACGCCTGTGACGTCACATAGTAGAATCGATTTAGAAGCGAACAGAACCGACACAGAATTGTTAAAAATTCATTGAGCTTTAGAAATCTGTCGTACTATGAGACAATAAGTTGTTTGTTTTAGTTACTCTGATCTTTGTAGAGATTAAAAAAATGATTTTTTTCAGTGTAGTTATTAACGCGGTAATGGATCTTCTATTGCGCCCCCTGCTGTTAACCGCTGAAGCTGCAGCCACAACAGCCTTCATTTACTGTTGTTTTAAACGTGACGACGGAGAACAAACCACCGTCCCTCAAGGTACAACTATGTCTCAGTCCTGGTGTAAACATGCTGTGCTCAGTTTACTTGTCTCTGATACTGACCATCACTAAAGTCTTTTTATTCAGGAGCTTCGTTTAAAAGTGGAATAATTGTAATTCTGTAGAGTTTCACCAGGGTCACAAGTGAAAAATATTGTTAATAAATAAACAAACAAACACTTTATTCATGGACAATTTTGTATTTATTTATTTTTATACCCAGTATATGAACAGACCACGGAACCGGCTCTGGTCCGACCCACAGAGGTTGTTCAGGACCAGATGATGGTAAGTTTGTTCTGTTCATATCCCCATAGTGAACATAGTGGACATTTACAGTCTCTTACTAAAAGCAGAACTGCAGCTTCACATTTACACCATTCACATTCGAATGTTTCTTTACACTAATCACACACTGTAGTAACTTTAATAAATATCACACACACACACACACACACACACACACACACACACACACACACACACACACACACACACACACACATACACACACACTCACACACAAATAATACTCAAAATCAGTGGGTTTTTTTTTAGCCTTTTTTGAACCAAGGTATGTTTCTTTTTCATTGAAAAAAATCACAAGGCACACCACCAACCGAAAATGTTAAAAGAATTAAACTCTGTAGCCTATGTTACCAATAAATAGTCATTCTTGTCAGACTGTCTTGAATATGAATCAAATAAACACAAAGAAAAAAGTCTTCTTATGTTTCATATTTTTACTCATTCGGTGTCAAACCTGGGCCTGTTTGGATGAACACAGAGCCGATATCCTACAGGAGTTGAAGAAAGACAGACGCAAAGCTCTTTCTCAACAGCTCTCACTCTCTATCTCTTTTTAGTTTTTATAGCAGTCAGGTTTGAGAAGCTAACACAGCCATGGAAAATGGGAGCAATGTCAAAATAGCTTTGTTTGTGGAACTCCTTGGCAGCAGCCAACCAAAAACTGTTCAAAGGTAGATCAACAAAGCTTAGCTTTAAATCACGATTTTGTCTTAGTTCAGTTAGCTCCTCCTCCTCTTGTAAAGGGTTATCTTCTGGGTTTCCTTCCTGCACTCTGCTTACAAAGCCTTTGGTGTGCCTGTCCATGACACCCATCCATGGCTGCAGCTCCATCAGTGCAGACACTCGTGTATATATATATTTATATATATATATATATATATATAGATATATAGATATATATATATATATATATATATATATATACTGCATATGCGTATACGAGTGTCTATACAGACACTCGTATATACAGATATATATATATGTACTGCATATGTGTATACGAGTGTCTACACGAGTGACACTAGTGTGCCGTGAGAGATCGTAAGGTGTGCCGTAGGAAATTATTAAATTTCACAAAGCGTTAATTTCACAAAGCATTAATTGTCTGCAAATAATATGCCATTGTCAAGTGTCTGTATGTATGTATATAGTGTAATTATTATGTAATTTTGTGAAATTTAATAATTTCCTACGGCACACTTTACAATCTCTCACGGCACACTAATGTGCCGGCGCACAGTGGTTAAAAAAACACTGCTCTAAATGTTCCATTTTTTTTGTCATTTGCCGTCAAGTCTAAACCTCTCTTACCCCATGGGTGTTTTAGGCGTGTGAGAGAGATCGAGAGACTCACAGATTCCTCCAAGAGGAGAAGAAGATGATGAAGACTCTGGCACATGAAAAGGAGTTACTAAAGGTAAACATTTCTTCTCAGAAACACATATCTACTTGTGTGAACTGTGTGTGTGTGTGTGTGTGTGTGTGTGTGTGTACTTTTTGTGAGTCCTCCAATTTTTAAGCTATTCTCATGTTAACATGTGACTGCATTTAAACCACTTTTCAACATGTGTGTGTTTTAGGTGTACGAGCGAGAGCAGGAGGCCCACATTATCCTCCAGGCTGAGAACAGTGAGTCCATCATTTACCTGGAGGAAGAGAACAACGAGAAGAAGAGGACTCTGTTTGACCAGAAGGAGTTACTGAAGGTAAACATTTCTTCTCATTAAACTATGACTTCTATACCTGCTTGTTTCTTCATGTTTTAGGAACATTTTATTATTTTCAGACTTTAGATTGTTCTCCTGAGTAATGAAACAGTATTTAAAGGTGTCTGAATGTGTATGTAGAGGTGTAGTCACCAGGAGGAGTTACTGAAGGTACAGTAAACATTTCTTCTCAGGAATCTGTGTGCACTTGTTTCTTCACATTTTTCCTCCCCTTTCCTCCAATATATTTAGACTATTCTCCTAGTAATGAGTCAGTATTTAAAAGTGTTTGAATGTGTGTGTAGAATTAAATACATTTAATGAGCCTTAATTGTTATTCTCTCAGGCCACTCTGGCTGATACTGAGAAGGATTTGGAGACGATCCATCAGCTGGAGATGGAGAAGACTCACCTGATAAAACACATAGAGGAGCTGAAAGGATCATTTGAGGACATGGAGAAACAGCTCCTTGATAAACTGATGCAGTGTGTTGAACTTGTGAATGTAAGTGAGAAAAGCCTTGCACCAATCAGCTCCTTTATCAAGACCATGAGGAGTTTACTTCTGTTTAAGCATTAAGCACTCAAATGTGTTTTCTGTATGTGTTTTAGGAGCGAGAGGCTCACAGCATCCTTCATGCAGAGAATTATGAGATTAAGAAGACCATCACTCAACTGGAGGAGAAAAACAGTGAGATGAAGAAGACTCTGATTCAGAAGGAGGAGTTACTGAAGGTAAACATTCCTTCTCATGAAACAATGATACTGTTTCTCTTACCCTATTACCTCAAAGCCCTGATCACTCCTCGCACTGCACCCTGCACCCACAGATCAATCAGCACTGCTTGACTGGTTCTTACCATCAGGGTAAAAGGCAAGTATACAAAAAGACTTCTGCTCTGGCACCAAGGTGGTGGAATGAACTTCCCTTAGGGGTCCAGACAGCTTAGTCAATGGCTATTTTCAGACGACGGTTTGAAGACCTACTTATTCATGAAACGCTTCAACTGGCATCTTAAGTATATAACCTAGTGAACCAGAGTTAATGTATCTAATAATACTGGATAAGTGTGTCTGCCAAATGCTGTAAATGTAAAAAATTTAGTGAACTTTTTGTAAACACTGTGTGTGTGTGTGTGTGTGTGTGTGTGTGTGTGTGTGTGTGTGTGTGTACTTGTTTCCTCACATCTTTCCTCACTTTTCCACCAAGACATCTAGACTATTCTCCTGAGTAATAAGTCGTTATTATAAGCATCTGAATGTGTGTGTAGAAGAAATAAAGTCACTGAGCCTTAATTGTTTTGTTCTCTCAGCTCAGTCAGGCTGAAGGTGAGGAGAAACATCAGAAGGATGAGGAGACCATCATTCAGCTGCAGAAGGAGAGGTCTGACCTGGCAAACAAGGTGGAGATACTAAGAGACACAGTAGAGGAACTGGATAAGGAGTTCTTTGAGTCTATCAGAGAGTATGACGAGATAACAAATGTAAGTGAGAAAAGCCTTGCACTAATCAGCCCCTTTAGTAATAAGATGAGGACTTTAATTAAACAGATTCATGGACTTGGTTTCAATGGCCGAGCATCCGCATCTAAGCCTTAAATCACTAAGTGCAATGCAGAGCATCAGATGCAGTGGTATAAAGCACACTGCCACTGGTCTCTAGAGCAGTGGAGACATGTTCTCTGGAGCGACAAACTAAGCTTCTCTGTCTGGAAATCCGATGGAGGAGTCTGGGTTTGGTGGTTGTCAGGAGAACGGTACTTGCCTGACTGCATTGTGCCAAATGTAATGTTTGGTGGATGGGGATTATGGTAGGGGGTTGTTTTTCAAGGGTTGGGCTTGGCCCCTTAGTTCCAGTGGAAGGAACTCTTAGTGATTCAGCATACCAAGACACTTTGGACAATTTCCTGCACCCAACCTTGTGGGAACAGTTCGGGGATTTCCCCTTCCTGTTCCAACATGACTGCACACCTGTGCATAAATAAAGGTCCATAAAGACATATTGTAGATGAGCGAGTTTAATGTGGAGGAACTTGACTGGCCTGCACAGAGTCATGACCACAATCTGATGGAACACCTTAGGATAAATTAAACATGTTGTGTTTAACATGGTGTGACATCTTTCCTCACTCTCCACCAACACATTCATTTAGAATATTCTCCTGAGTAATGAGCCATTATTTAAAAGTGTCTGAATGTTTGAGTGGAAGTAAATAAATTCATTGGGCCTTAATTGTTATTCTCTCAGGCCACTCTGGCTGATGCTGAGAAGGATTTGGAGACGATCCATCAGCTGGAGATGGAGAAGAATCACCTGACAAAACACATAGAGGAGCTGAAAGGATCATTGGAGGACATGGAGAAACAGCTCCTTGATAAACTGATGCAGTGTGTTGAACTTGTGAATGTAAGTGAGAAAAGCCTTGCACCAATCAGCTCCTTTATCAAGACCATGAGGACTTTACTTCTGTTTAAGCATTAAGTGCTCGAATTAAACCTCATATGTCCTCTGTATGTGTTTTAGGACAGAGAGGCTCACAGCATCCTTCATGCGGAGAATGATGAGATGAAGAAGACCATCACTCATCTGGAGGAGAAGAACAGTGAGATGAAGAAGACTCTAATTCAGAAAGAGGAGTTGCTAAAGGTAAACATTTCTTTTTATGAAACAATGATACTGTAGTGAACTTTTTGTAAACAGTTTGTGCTCGTCTGTCCATTTAGACTATTCTCCTGAGTAATGAGTCGGTATTTACAAGTGTCTGAATGTGTGTGTAGAAGTAAATAAATTCATTGGGCCTTAATTGTTGTTCTCCCAGCTCTTTCTGGCTGAAGGTGTGGAGAAACATCAGAAGGATGAGGAGACCATTACTCAGCTGCAGAAGGAGAGGTCTGACCTGACAAAGCATGTGGAGATACTGAGAGACACAGTAAAGGAATTGGATAAGGAGTTCTTTGAGTCTATCAGAGAGTTTGACGAGCTAACGAACGTAAGTGAGAAAAGCCTTGCACTAAGCAGCCCTTTTAGTAATAAGATGAGGACTTTAATTCCAATTAAACAGATTCATGGACTGGGTTTTAATTGCTGAGCAGCTGCATCTAAGCCTTAAATCACTAAGTGCAATGCAATGCGTCAGATGCAGTGGTGTAAAGCACACTGCCACTGGTCTCTAGAGCAGTGGAGACATGTTCTCTGGAGTGACAAATCAAGCTTCTCTGTCAGGAAATCCGATGGAGGAGTCTGGGTTTGGTGGTTGTCAGGAGAATGGTACTTGCCTGACTGCATTGTGCCAAGTTTAATGTTTGGTGGATGGGGGATTATTGTAGGGGGTTGTTTTTCAAGAGCTGGGCTTGGCCCCTTAGTTCCAGTGGAAGGAACTCTTAATGATTCCGCATACCAAGACAATTTCCTGCTCCCAACCTTGTGGGAACAGTTCAGGGATTGCCCCTTCCTGTTCCAACATGACTGCACACCTGTGCAAAAATCAAGGTCCATAAAGACATGGATGAGCGAGTTTGATCAAGCTCTGTGCGCTCTGACCAACATGGCACCGGTGAGGTTGACTGCCGTCGCAACTGCTCCGGTTACAATTTGACTTTTTTGTTTATTTTAGTCTTCTTATTTTTTTTAAATTTATTTTCCAGTCTCCAGTGGACCCACCACCTGCAGGAGAAACCGTAAGGGGCCGGTGCATTGTGGATTGGGTGGCAGCCAAAGGCGGGGGCCTCGGTGACCCAATTTCCGGACACAGAATCTGGCTCTAGGGCCATGGAATGTCACCACGCTGGGAGGTTGGAGATACCGACTAGAGATAGATGGGCTCGCCTCCACGCACAGCCTGGGCTCTGGAACCCAACTCCTCGAGAGAGGCTGGACTCTTTACTACTCTGGAGTTGCCCGCGGTGAGAGGCAGCGGGCTGGTGTGTGGGCTTGCTCATAGCCCCCCAGCTCAGCCGCCATGTATTGGAGTTCACCCCGGCGAACGAGAGGGTTGTTACCCTGCGCCTTCGGGTCGGGGATAGGTCTCTCACTGTTATTTGTGCTTACGGGCCAAATGGCAGTGTAGAGTACCCGACCTTCTTGTCGTCTCTGGGAGGGGTGCTGGAAAGTGCTCCGACTGGGGACTCCGTCGTTCTATTGGGGGACTTCAACGCTCATGTGGGCAGTGACAGTGACACCTGGAGGGGCGTGTTTGGGAAGAACAGCCCCCCCAACCTGAACCCGAGTGGTGTTCTGTTATTGGACTTCTGTGCTAGTCACAGTTTGTCCATAACGAACACCATGTTCAAGCATAAAGGTGTCCATCAGTGCACGTGGCACCAGGACACCCTAGGTCGGAGGTCGATGATCGACTTTGTGGAGGTTTCATCTGACCTCCGGCCGTATGTCTTGGACACTCGGGTAAAGAGAGGGGCGGAGCTGTCAACTGATCACCACCTGGTGGTAAGTTGGATCCGATGGCAGGGGAGGAAGTTGAACAGACTTGGCAGACCCAAATGTACTGTGAGGGTCTGCTGGGAACGTTTGGCAGAGTCTCCTGTCAGAGAGATCTTCAACTCTCACCTCCGGCAGTGCTTCAACCAGATCCCGAGGGAGGTTTTAGACATTGAGTCCGAGTGGACCATGTTCTCCACTTCCATTGTTGATGCGGCTGCTCGGAGCTGTGGCCGTAAGGTCTCCGGTGCCTGTCGTGGTGGCAACCCCCGAACCCGGTGGTGGACCCCGGATGTAAGGGATGCTGTCAAACTGAAGAAGGAGTCCTATCGAGCCTGGTTGGCTCGGGGGACTCCGGAGGGAGCTGAGAGGTACCGGAGGGCCAAGCGAGCTTCAGCCCGGGTGGTTGCGGAGGCAAAAACTCGGGTATGGGAGGAGTTTGGTGAGGCCATGGAGAAGGATTATCGGTCGGCCTCGAAGAAATTCTGGCAAACCGTCCGGCGTCTCAGGACGGGGAAGCAGTGCCCTGCTCACACTGTTTACAGTAGGAGTGGGAATTTGCTGACTTCAAATGGGGACATTCTCGGACGGTGGAAGGAGTACTTCGAGGTTCTCCTCAACCCCACTGACACATATCTTCCACTGAGGAAGCAGAGGCCGAGGACTCAGTTGTGGACTCGTCGATCCCCCAAGCTGAGGTCAACGAGGTAGTTGAGAAGCTCCTCAGTGGCAAGGCACCGGGGGTGGATGAGATCTGCCTTGAGTACCTCAAGTCTCTGGATGTAGTGGGGCTGTCTTGGTTGACATGCCTCTGCAACATCGCGTGGCGGTTGGGGACAGTGCCTTTGGACTGGCAGACTGGGGTGGTGGTCCCTCTGTTTAAGAAGGGGGACCGGACCGGAGGGTGTGTTCCAACTACAGAGGGATCACACTCCTCAGCCTCCCCGGAAAAGTCTATGCCAGGATACTGGAGAGGAGAATTCGGCCGATAGTCGAACCTCGGATGCAGAAGGAACAATGCGGGTTTCGTCCCAGTCGTGGAACACTGGACCATCTCTATACCCTCGCCAGGCTGCTGGAGGGTTCATGGGAGTTTGCCCAACCAGTCTACATGTGCTTTGTGGATCTGGAGAAGGCATTCGACTGTGTCCCTCGTGGTGACCTGTGGGGGGTGCATGTTGGACTCCAGCAGGGCTGCCCTTTGTCACCGGTCCTGTTCATTATTTATATGGACAGGCAGTCGGGGGCCGGAGGGAGTTCGGTTTGGGGACCACGCTATGTTGTATCTGCTTTTTGCAGATGATGTTGTCCTGTTGGCTTCCTCAAATCAGGACCTCCAGCGTGCACTGGGATGGTTTGCAGCTGAGAGTGAAGCGGCAGGGATGAGAATCAGCACCTCCAAATCTGCGGCCATGGTTCTCAGCCGGAAAAGGGTGGCATGTCCACTTCAGGTTGGTGGAGAGCTGCCTCAAGTGGAGGAGTTTAAGTATCTTGGGGTCTTGTTCACGAGTGAGGGACCTAGGACACGCTGGAGGGACTATATCTTTCGGCTGGCCTGGGAACGCCTCGGTATACCCCCGGAAGAGCTGGAGGAAGTGTCTGGGGAGAGGGAAGTCTGGGCATCCCTGCTTAGACTGCTGCCCCGCGACCTGGTCCCAGATAAGTGGTAGAAAATGGATGGATGGATGGATATTTATTTTAGATTTTTATTTAAATAGCTACAGTTTTACTTATAGAAATGGACATCATTAGATATGACTGAGACACTCTGATATCTATTGGTGTACAATCCACTCACCCTTTGCTGTTTTTAAACTTGGACCCATGCTGGCCGAGCGAGATCCTGAGGGGGAACAAAGGACCGGCATCTGCGAGGGAAACGAGCCGGTGTCAGGAACAGGCTGAGGGCACGCGCACACCGCGCTCTCTTAACTAGTATCCTGTTAGCCAATGTCCAGTCTCTGGAAAACAAACTCAACGACCTCAGGGCAAGGGTCAAGTTTCAGAGGGACATTCGGGACTGCAACCTTCTCTGCTTCACTGAGACATGGTTGAACCCTGCGGTACCGGACCACACCATCCAGCTGGCCGAGTTTTTCTTGGTTCATTGCATGGACAGAACACTGGAGTCGAGGAAGTCAAGGGGTGGTGGAGTGTGTCTGATGTTGAACAAACACTGGTGCAACAGCATGAGCATCGTTCCTCTTACACGCTCCTCCACACCAAATCTGGGGCTACTGACCAACAAATGTCGGCCCTTCTATCTGCCCCGGTAATTCAGCTCGGTCATAGTCAGTGCCATTTATATTCCACCTCAAGCGGACACGGACACTGCAGTATGGGACTTACACGACACACTAACACTACACCAAACAGCATCGGGACTCATTGTGGTGGGTGACTGACTTTAATAGTGCCAACCTCAAACGCGCACTACCGAACTTTAGGAGGCACGTCACCTGCCCCACCAGGGGCGAAAGGACACTGGACCACTGCTACACACCATTTAAGAACAGCTACAAGGCACAATCACGTCCACCGTTTGGGAAATCGGACCATGCCGCCATCTTCCTCATGCCTGTTTACAAACAAAGACTGAAACAGGAAGCTCTAGTTCAGAGTGCTGGACTGACCAATCAGTGTGTGCGCAGAGCGGTGAATTAAGCAAAGCGGCGCTATGGGAGGAAACAAGAGTCACAGTTCCAACATGGTGGCTCTGGGAGCCAGTGGCAGGGACTAAGGAACATTACTGACTATAGAACACCTGCTTCTAGAATGGGGAATGTGGACGCTTCTCTGGCTGACGAGCTAAACACCTTTTACGCTTGCTTCAAACAGCATGCACGCTGAGAGAGCTGGAGATGTAAACACGTTCATCATCTCAGAGCATGATGTGAGGAGGGTATTCAAGAGAGTGAATACAAGGAAGGCAGCAGGACCAGACGGCATCACAGGTCGGGTTCTGAAAGCCTGCGCTGACCAGCTAGCACCGGTGTTCACTGAGATATTCAACCTCTCACTGGAACAGTCTGTTGTCCCTTCATGCTTCAAACAGTCCACCATTGTTCCTGTCCCGAAGAAACCCCAGCCCACCTGCCTCAACGACTACCGCCCTGTAGCTCTGACCTCAGTAGTGATGAAGTGCTTTGAGAGACTTGTCAGAGACTTCATCACTGCATCACTACCAGACACACTGGATTCACTACAGTTCGCATACTGCCAGAACCGCTCTACTGAGGGCGCCATTGCTCATCTTCTCCATAAAACGATGAGCCACCTGGACTGCAGAAAAGGGAATTATGCGAAAATGCTGTTTGTGGACTACAGTTCAGCATTCAACACCATAATTGAGACTCAGCCTGCCGCTGTGTCAGTGGATCTCAAACTTCCTGACAGACCACAAACTGTACGGGTGGGGAAACACACATCATCCACCTTCACTCTCAGCACTGGAGCCCCCCAGGGCTGTGTTCTGAGCCCCCTGCTGTACTCACTGTACACTTATGACTGTGTGGCCACTTCCAACTCCACCACAATCATCAAGTTTGCTGACAACACTGTTGTGGTGGGCCTGATCTCCAACAACGATGAGACGGCCTACTTACAGGAAACTAAAAACCTGGAGAGATGGTGCCAGGAGAACAATCTTCTCCTGAACGTCAGCAAAACTAAAGAGTTGATAGTGGACTTCAGCACAAAGCAGGAGTGGTCATACCAACCGCTTAACATCAACGGGACCCCAGTAGAGAGAGTGGACAGTTTCCGGTACCTAGGTGTTTACATCACACAGGACCTGTCTTGGTCCTGTCACATCAACACCCTGGTGAAGAAGGCCCGGCAGCGACTGTACCACCTGAGACGCTTAAGGGACTTCAAACTACCATCTCAGGTGCTAAAGACCTTCTACACCTGCACCATTGAGAGCGTCCTGATGGGTAGCATCACTTCCTGGTTCGGGAACAGTACCATGCAGGACAGGCGAGCCCTCCAGAGGGTGGTGCGGTCAGCTGAACGTACCATCCACAGTGAGCTCCCTGACCTGCGGGACATCTACAGCACGTGGTGCCGGACCAGACCCAGGACGACTGTAAAAGATCTCAGCCATCCCAACAATGGACTCTTTTCTTTGTTGCGTTCAGGGAAACGCTTCCGCTCCCTGGAAGCAAACACAGAGAGGATGAGGGGAAGCTTCTTCCCGCAGGCCTTCCGGATCTTAAACCAGGAGACACCCAGGATCTAACACTGGACCTCTCTCCATCCCCACTGTTCTATGCACCCCCACTTTTTTTGCATTGACACTTTAATTCTGGACTGTCACTGTCACTTTAACTCTGGACTTGCACAGCACAGTGCCACTTTATACACTTTATACACTCCATACACTATTTACACACCATACTTCACCTGGACATTCAAAGGACACTTTATCTCTGGACTTGCACAGCACAGTGCCACTTTATACACTATTTACACCTGGACACTTTAAGGACAATCTTTAAAAACCATACACATTTTTGTATATGTATTTTTATGTATATGTATATACATTATTTCTTCATATTTTTATATAGTTTTCTTATATAGTTTTTTTATATAGTTTATACATTCTTATTATTTTATTCTATTTTTATTTTTTTGTTTTTTATACTTTTTATATTCTTTATTCTTATACCGGACAGTTGCATAAAACATTTTACTGCATATCGTACCCTGTATGTATGTGCATGTGACAAATACAATTTAATTTGATTTATTTGATGTGGAGGAACTTGACTGGCCTGCACAGAGTCCTGACCTCAACCTGATGGAACACCTAAGGGTGAATTAAACATGCGTGTGTGTGTGTGTGTGTGTGTGTGTGTGTGTGTGTGTGTGTGCACTTGTTTCCTCACATCTTTCCTCCAACACATTTAGACTATTCTCTTGAGTAATAAGTCAGTATTTAAAAGTGTCTGAATGTTTGTGTAGAAGTAAATAAATTCATTGGGCCTTAATTCTTATTCTCCCAGGCCACTCTGGCTGATGCTGAAAAGGATTTGGAGACGATCCATCAGCTGGAGATGGAAAAGACTCACCTGACAAAACACATAGAGGAGCTGAAAGGATCATTGGAGGACATGGAGAAACAGCTCCTTGATAAACTATTGCAGTGTGTTGAACTTGTAAATGTAAGTGAGAAAAGCCTTGCACCAATCAGCTCCTTTATCAAGACCATGAGGACTTTACTTCTGTTTAAGCATTAAGTGCTCAAATTAAACCTCATATGTTTTCTGTATGTGTTTTAGGAGCGAAAGGCTCACAGCATCCTTCAAGCAGAGAATGATGAGATGAAGAAGACCATCACTCAACTGGAGGAGAAGAACAGTGAGATGAAGAAGACTCTAATTCAGAAGGAGGAGTTTCTGAAGGTAAACATTTCTTCTTATGAAACAATGATACAGTAGTGAACTCTTTGTAAACTCGTGTGTGTGTGTATTTGTTTCCTCACATTTTTTTCCCACTTTTCCAACCAATACATTTACACTATTCTCCTGAGCAATGAGTCAGAATAATAAGCATCTGAATGTGTGTGTAGAAGTAAAAGTCACTGAGCGTTAATTGTTTTGTTCTCTCAGCTCACTCTGGCTGAAGGTGAGGAGAAACATCAGAAGGATGTGGAGACCATCACTCAGCTGGAGAAGGAGAGGTCTGACCTGACAAAGCAGGTGGAGATCCTGAGAGACACAGTAGAAGAACTGGAAAACGAGTCCTTTGAGTTTGACACAGAGTATGAGCTAATGAATGTAAGTGTGAAAAAACCTAACATTAACCATCCTCTTGTTTATTTTTTTCTCCTTCTGAACTCTGTTTAAACATTAAACACTCAAATTTCCATCTTGTGTTATTTATTTGTGTGTTTTAGGAGTGTGAGCGAGAGTGGGAGGTTCACAGCCTCCTTCAGACCGAGTATAATGAGCTAAAGAAGGTAAAAATTTCATCTCACTAAACTTAGACTGCTATACCTGCTTATTTGCTCACATTTTCAGAATTTAGACTGTTCTCCTGAGTAATGAATCAGTATTTAAAGGTGTCTGAATGTGTGTGTAGATGTGTAGTCACCAGGAGGAGTTACTGAAGGTAAACATTTTTTCTCAGGAATCTGTGTGCACTTGTTTCCTCACATTTTTCCTCACTTTTCCACCAAGACATCTAGACTATTCTCCTGAGTAATAAGTCAGTATTATCTGAATGTGTGTGTAGAATTAAATAAAGTCACTGAGCCTTAATTGTTGTTTTCTCAGCTCAGTCTGGCTGAAGGGGAGGAGAAACATCAGAAGGATGTGGAGACCATCACTCAGCTGGAGAAGGAGAGGTCTGACCTGGCAAACAAGGTGGAGATACTGAGAGACACAGTAGAGGAACTGGATAAGGAATTCTTTGAGTCTATCAGAGAGTATGACGAGCTAACAAATGTAAGTGAGAAAAGCCTTGCACTAATCAGCCCCTTTAGTAATAAGATGAGGACTTTAATTCCAATTAAACAGATTCATGGACTGGGTTTCAATGGCTGAGCAGCTGCATCTAAGCCTTAAGTGCAATGCAAAGTGTCAGATGCAGTGGTGTAAAGCACACCGTCACTGGTCTCTAGAGCAGTGGAGGCATGTTCTCTGGATTGACAAATCAAGCTTCTCTGTCTGGAAATCCGATGGAGGAGTCTGGGTTTGGTGGTTGTCAGGAGAACGATACTGATACCTGACTGCATTGTGCCAAGTGTAATGTTTGGTGGATGGGGGATTATGGTAAGGGGGTGTTTTTCAAGGGTTGGGCTTAGCCCCTTAGTTCCAGTGGAAGGAACTCTTAATGATTCTGCATACCAAGACACTTTGGACAATTTCATGCTCCCAACCTTGTGGGAACAGTTCGGGGATTTCCCCATCCTATTCCAACATGACTGCACACCTGTGCAAAAATCAAGGTCCATAAAGACATATTGTAGATGAGCGAGTTTGACTTGACTGGCCTGCACAGAGTCCTGACCTCAAACTGTTGGAACACCTTAGGATAAATTAAACATGTTGTGTTTAACATGGTGTGACATCTTTCCTCACTTTCCACCAACACATTTAGACTATTCTCCTGTGTAATGAGACAGTATATAAAAGTGTCTGAATGTTTGTGTAGAAGTAAATAAATTCGTTGAGCCTTAAGTGTTATTCTCTCAGGCCACTCTGGCTGATGCTGAGAAGGATTTGGAGACTATCCATCAGCTGGAGATGGAGAAGACTCACCTGACAATACACATAGAGGAGCTGAAAGGATCATTGGAGGACATGGAGAAACAGCTCCTTGATAAACTGATGCAGTGTGTTGAACTTGTGAATGTAAGTGAGAAAAGCCTTGCACCAATCATCTCCTTTATCAAGATCATGAGGACTTTACTTCTGTTTAAGCATTAAGTGCTCGAATTAAACCTCATGTGTCCTCTGTATGTGTTTTAGGAGCGAGAGGCTCAAAGCATCCTTCATGCAGAGAATGATGAGATGAAGAAGACCATCACTCAACTGGAGGAGAAAAACACTGAGATAAAGAAGATTCTGATTCAGAAGGAGTTACTGAAGGTAAACATTCCTTCTCATGAAACAATGATACTGTAGTGAACTCTTTGTGTGTGTGTGTGTGTGTGTGTGTGTGTGTGTGTGTGTGTGTGTGTGTGTGTGTGTGTATACTTGTTCTTCACATCTTTCCTCACTTTTTCACCAATGAGTCAATATTTACAAGTGTCTGAATGTGTGTAGAAGTAAATAAAGTCACTGAGCCTTAATTGTTGTTCTCTCAGCTCAGTCAGGCTGAAGGTGAAGAGAAACATCAGAACGATGTGGAGGCCATCACTCAGCTGCAGAAAGAGAGGTCTGACCTGACAAACAAGGTGGAGATACTGAGAGACACAGTAGAGGAACTGGATAAGGAGTTCTTTGAGTCTATCAGAGAGTATGACGAGATAACAAATGTAAGTGAGAAAAGCCTTGCACTAATCAGCATTTTAGTAATAAGATGAGGACTTTAATTTTGTTGTGGAAGTTTGAGTTTTGAGTGATTTAAAGTATGAAGTACCTTAAATCTATGTAATTGTACTTTAAAGGCAGGGTCTCAGATTTTTGAGAAATGCTTCAGAAAACTGAGTCGGGCCGAATAATAAACAAAAATCAAAGCAAAAATCAAAACAAACGTGTAGCCAATGAGCAGAAAGGGGCTTGTCAATATTCGGCAGAGAGAGTGTTCAGTGCGCATGTGTGACATTAGCAGAAAGCGGTTTTAACATTGACATGGAGGATAAAAACAAAGACAGCGAAGAAAGGCTTACGATAAGGCAAGAAGTAGGACGTGTTAATATAGGATCAGCTTTCCAGCACTGTAGAGAACTGAAGGAGCAGGAAGTTGGCCACATATTCACAGATTGGAGTTTCCCGAGTCAATAACTCCTGAGCTAAACGCTGTTACTACACAAATAACACCTCTTTTCTATTGTAGTAATGTAGAGAGGCAGCTACAACCGCGTTTTGTGTAGTAACAGCGTTTAGCTCAGGAGTTATTGACTCGGGAAACTCCGACCTGTGAATATGTGGCCGACTTTACTGAAGACGCCGAGGTGCTTTTTTCCTTCTCGATAGGTGAGTAACGTTGGTTTTGCTTTGTTACACAGAACTAATATATGCCTTTGTCCTTTACAAGATTATGCTTGTGTGTCATTTTTGCTTGTTTGTTTATCTGCAACCGTATTGTTCTTCCCTTCAGCTATGATAGACACATTTCTTTCCATTATTTGCCTGGGTTACGTATGTATGTGTGGGCGGAGCTATCAATACAGGGGTGGGACCCATTTGGGTTAGGGGAGTGTTTGTTTTGGTGATTTCAAATGTCAACATTGGCTTTCAAAAATCGGAGACCCCGCCTTTAACTTATGTACTTTAAAGTACTTTAAAGTATGAAATTGTTATTTCTTGGAGATTTTAACATACACAGCCAAAGAGTTGATTACGTTTGATAAATGCCTTTGATCTAGATCATCATATAAATGTACCTACCCATCAAGGTGGACACACTCTTGATCTTGTGTTATCATATGGTATTTCTCTTTAATATCTGGAGATAGTGGATAATGGGTTTTCTGATCACAAATGTGTTATGTTTTCTATTCCTACATTATCAAACTCCTTGCAAGTTAAAAGGCAAATCCTTAATCACGATTAACCAATTCTACTACTAGTACACTTTTCTAATCCGCTTTTTGTGATATTATGCAAGCTATGGATGCAAACCAGTATGAATTAAGTGCAGATGAGCTTTTGTTAGAGTTCAGTTCTACATGTGTGAATGTTTTAAACACAGTAGCTCCTGTAAAGATCTTAAAATCTAATCCAAGAGCTGAGCCATGAATTGATGACAACATACGCACCTTGAGGCAGTTCTGCAGAAGAGCAGAGCGTAGATGGAAGAAAGATAAGCTTCCTGTCTCTTTTGAAATATCAAGGGAGTCATTGTTAAAATACTAAAAGGCATTGAGAGCAGTAAGATCCAGCTACTTTATGAAACTCATTACTAATCTTATTGACAAAAAATGTCAGAAAATCAGAAAATCATCACACAGAGTCTTTGACGCTGCAGGGTACTCATAAACGGGTGGATTAATAATAGAGTTAAAAACAGTAAAAAGAGTTCTTGCTCTATATCAGATCTGGAATATCTTGTCCTTCTGCTGACCCTTCTATCTCTGTGGCTTGTATGACAGAGTTTAAGCAATTTGAACCTCTTTCTCTTTCTCATCTACAAGAAATAGTGGGTCAATTAAAGCCTTCAGGCACCACTATGGATGCCATCCCCTCATTTCTTTTGAAACAAGTATTTTCTGCATTGGGACCATATCTTTTAAATATTCAATTCAATTCAATTCAAGTTTATTTGTATAACGCTTTTTACAATAGACATTGTCTCAATATTATATATCAATATATACTAAATATTATATATCGAAGTCTGGAAACTTGCATAGTACCGGAAAAGCTAAAACATTCTATAGTTCGGCTATTGTTAAAGAAACCAAACATGGACTTAAATGTTTTGGCTAATTTTAGACCTGTTTCTAATTTGCCTTTTATTTCAAAGATTTTAGAGAAGACAGTGTTGCAACAATTGCAGTTTTCTGGATAGAAATAAGGTATTTGAGCTCTTTCAATCAGGTTTTAAAAAATAGGTTCTTAATGATGTGTTAATAGCTGCTGATTCTGGGGTTTGTACTTGTACTTGTACTTGTACTGCTAGATCTGAGTGTGGCTTTTGATACGATAAATCATTGCATTGGTCTTGCTCTCTTGGGAGCGTTGTGCTGGTATCAAAGGAGTGGCCCTTGAATGGTTTAAATCTTATCTGTCAAATAATAAGTTCAGTGTTAATATTGAGGAATATACATCAGAGACTGCTGTACTTGTGCTTGTGTATCTTGTGGTGTTCCTCAGGGATCTATTTTAGCTCCCATTCTTTTTACATTATATATGCTCCCATTAGGGTCTATTTTCAGGAAACATGGGCTGTCGTTCCATTGCTATGCGGACGACACTGAAGTCTATTTACCCCTAAAACCTCATCTTGATGGGCTGGAAACACTTAGGGTGCTTATCTGACGTGAAAGCTTGGGTATCTTTAAATTTTCTCAATTTTAACAAAAATAAAACTTTAAAACTCTTAAAAACTCTTTTCTCCCTGCTGCTATTAGACTTTACAATCAAAGCTGATCCCAGTCAATATAATACACACTGGTATTACTGTTTAACTGCAATAATAACAATAAAAAAGTATTTTAAACATGTGCAATAACAGAAATTTTGAAAAATGTGTAATAATACCTGTGTGCAATATGTCGTCTTTGTAACCATTACTCTTTTTACACCTTTTTGTTTTTTTTATATACTCTATATTGTGGGACGAATAAAGGTATATATCTTATCTTATCTTATCTTATCTTATCTTATCTTATCTTATCTTATCTTATCTTAAACAACCACTGGCAATGACAATTTCTAGTCACAATAACTACCTGTCATGAGCATAGAAGGACAAGGCCTCACAAACATCTCTAAAGTAAAAAATTCCACCACAATTCCGATTAAACAGATTCATGGATTAGATTCATTCCTCCAACACATTTAAACGATTCTCGTGAGTAATGAGTCAGTATTTAAGTGTCTGGATGTGTGAGTAGAAGTAAATACATTTATGTATTTCCCACAGAACTTATCAGTCTTATATATTATATATTCTGTATTCATATTTAGTACTCATAATGGCTATTGTATCACATCTGAATTGTCTTGTATAGTCTGTATTATCTTGTGTTGTATAGTGTTATTTACGTCTGTACTTTTGAGAGTCAAAAACCAATTTCGTTGTGTGTGTCAACAAACTTGGCCAATAAATCTGATTCTGATTCACTGAGCCTTAATTCTTATTCGCTCAGGCCACTCTGGCTGATGCTGAGAAGTATTTGGAGACTATCCATCAGCTGGAGATGGAGAAGACTCACCTGACAAAACACATAGAGGAGCTGAAAGGATCATTGGAGGACATGGAGAAACAGCTCCTTGATAAACTATTGCAGTGTGTTGAACTTGTAAATGTAAGTGAGAAAAGCCTTGCACCAATCAGCTCCTTTATCAAGACCATGAGGACTTTACTTCTGTTTAAGCATTAAGTGCTCAAATTAAACCTCATGTGTCCTCTGTATGTGTTTTAGGAGCGAGAGGCTCACAGCATCCTTCAAGCAGAGAATGATGAGATTAAGAAGACCATCACTCAACTGGAGGCGAAAAACAGTGAGATGAATACATTCCTTCTCATGAAACAATGATACTGTAGTAAACTCTTTGTAAACACTGTGTGTGTGTGTGTGTGTGTGTGTGTGTGTGTGTGTGTGTGTGTGTGTACTTGTTTCTTCGCATCTTTCCTTACTTATCCACTAACTCATTTAGACAATTCTCCTGAGTAATAAGTCAGTATTATAAGCATCTGAATGTGTGTAGAAGTAAATAAAGTCACTGAGCCTTAATTGTTGTTCTCTCAGCTCAGTCTGGCTGAAGGTGCGAGAAACATCAGAAGGATGTGGAGACCATCACTCAGCTGCAGAAGGAGAGGTCTGACCTGACAAACAAGGTGGAGATACTGAGACTGAGCTGGAAAAACAGTAAAGGAACTGGAAAAGGAGCTCTTTGAAATTGACAGAGAGTATGAGCTAATGAACGTAAGTGAGAAAAACCCTTACATTACATTTCCTTGTCTGCTGTACTAAACCACATGTCTTTTATGGACCAGAAAATAAGGCACAGTTAAAATAGCATAAATATGAAATCTCTGTTTTTACAGAAACAGGACCAACCACTTGGGTTTAGTGAGAGCAGCCCGGGATCCACATCATGATCGGTGTGATTTCACAAAGAAGTGACTCTGCAACTGACAGAAAATAAGAATAAAGAAAGGAAGAATATATGTTTACTAATGTTTCATTCTGATGATTGATGTGAACATGAACTGAGGTTACAGTCAGTGGTAAGAGTATTTATGGTAAGAGTAATGGTTCTGTGGCAGTGTGTCACTGTGCTGTAGTAAAGGAAAAAGTACAGCTGTAAAATGTTGTGTTGTGGACATTTTGAGAAAATAGCACACTGGTAGGCACGGGCAAGAGAACAGTGTACGGTTCACAATTTAATTGTGCTGTTGCGCAACAGACCTCAACGCTTCTTGTGTAGCATGAGAGAGGAAGCTAGATGCACAATGCACGATCGCCTCCTGATCAGGATAATCTTACCATTACAAGGGTCTGCCTAGAGTTGTTTATGAGCCAACTCCTCTCCAGCTCATTCTGATGCTCTAATATTTTATACTAACAATTTTTTGTTAATAACAATTTCTAGTCACAACTAACTTCTAGTCATGCACACAGAAGGTCAGAACTTCAAAATCAGCTTCTTAGTAAAAATATCCATCACAATTCCCTCCTTTTTGCCCTGGGACAATACGCAAAATCTTTACTAATTAGTAATCATTACCAAAAATTTAAGAGGTTGGAGACTAAATGCTAGACAACAGTACATTATGTCACCCATATGAGGATGGGTTCCCCTCTGAGTCCGGTTCCTCTCAAGGATTCTTCCTTTACTAATTTAAGGGAGTTTTTCCTTGCCACTGCTGCCTGAGTCACCTCAGACTTGCTCATTGGGGATAAATACATACACATTGTGAACTATATATGTAGGAACTACTGTAGGAACATCAGTCTGACAAAAACAGTGAGGACAGTTGAGATTTTCACACCGTTGTTCTCAGACATCAGCTAACCCTGATTTTAATTCATTACTGTTTGGCTAGATTAAATCACAGAGACCGATATATCAATATGTAATGTTTTATCAGGCCTCTGGGGGTTGAGCCCCATATACCTTAAAGAAATGCTCCTGAAATATTATACATATACATTCTAGAAAAGCTCCTGTTACATACTCTGGTCCTGGAGAAGCCTCTATCCTACACATATTGCTTTGTTCTTCCTCCATTCCAGCAGAATCAGAATCACTCTTGTGAAATGAGTGAATACTGCATGTCAGTGTGTACCAGTGAGTAGGTAAGGTGAATAAATGTCTTAGTGGCAAAGGTATTGTAAAGAAGTGCGGGAGATATTCAGAGCAGGCAATCCATTAAAATGTGTTCATATTGTTTTTCTTTACTGTTTATTTTTACATGAAAAATGTTAACTGGTTGCTTTATTCATTTATTTAGCTTAATATACTGCATATAATAAGACATTGATGTCAGCTGTGTTTCTCTACTGTATCATGATCATACGTTATATGTTTTCTTTCAAACGTCAATAATGTCATGGAGTACAATGACTTAGAAGTGAAGAGAAGCGACGTGAAAGTTCAAAGCAGAGATTAGTTGTACATTGAATTGAGTGAGTACGGTGTTTGCCGTAGATACTTTTTGATCTTTGGAGAGATAAAAATGAAGATTTTCCATGTAGTTAGGAGGGCTGTGGCGAATCGTCAACTGCGCCGCCTGCTGGTAGCCGGCAGAACTGCAACCACAGTCATCATTGACAGTTGTGTTAAATCGGACGATGGAGAAAAATACGACAGTGGTCATCGAGTACATGACCGTCCCCGAAGGTACAACTATTTCTCAGTCCTGGTTAAAGCATGCAGTGCTAAGTTTACGTGTTTCTTTATAAAAACATGATTTCAGTAGATTTGTTCAGTTCTTCGTGAGCTAAGAGCCATTAGCCAGATTGTAACCGGTGCTTGCGCTGCTTGAAAGATGAACTGAAGAGTGATGTTACTCTCTTTCTGTTCATATACATAAAGGGTTTTAGGTTCATGAATGTGGAATAAAATCTGTCAGTGTGTCCTTAAGCATTAGCCCACAGTGGACATGTACATACTTAACATCACCAAAGTGTTTTTATTCCGGAGGTCTGTGAAAAAGTGGAATACTTGTGCTGTACAGTATCACCTGAGATCACAAGTGGAAAATAGTGTTAATAATTCAACACTTCGATCACAGACAATGATGTGGGATTTTGTATTTATTTATTTTTATAAACAGTGTATAAACAGACCATGGAACCGGCTCTGGTCCGACACACAGAGGTTGTTCAGGACCAGATGATGGTAAGTTTGTTCTTTTCATATCTTTAATGAACATTTACAGTCTCTTACTACCAGCAGAACTGCAGCTTCACATTTACACCATTCACACTCTAATGTTTCTTTACACTAATCACACACGGTAGTAACTTTAATAAATATTTTCTTAATATGAAACAATTGTTAATTTAAATATCACACACAAAACAACAAACAAAAAAAATACACTAAATGTTCCCTTTTTATGTCCTTTGCCCTCCAGTTTAAACCTCTCTTGCCCCATATGTGTGTTTTATGATGTGCCTGTAGAAATGAATGGAAGTAAGGATAGAAATGAAAGAAGGAACGGAAGACAGAGAGAAAGAAGGAGGAAGAGATTTTTATAGAACATGTCAGGGTTCAACTGAAGAAACACTTACAGCTGAGGAGTGAAACACTCTCCAGTGAAAAGAAAGGAAGAGATGGAAGGAAACAATGGAAGTAAGGAAGGAAACGAAGGAAGGAAAGGAAGGGAGGGAGGAAGGGAAGGAAGGGAGAGGAAGAAGGGAGAGAAAGAACAGAAGGGATAAAGAAGGACCTCCGGTTCATCTTCAAGAGCTCTACCCTGTCTTCTGCAATCGTAATGGAGGGGACGATCTGGAGCACCATCCCACCTCCAGCACCTGCATGAACCTTCTCAAGCTGCCCGAGTTCTACGACCAGCAGCTGATGAGAATCAATTTAATCTACGTCATCGAGTCTTCCTCATCGTCAGTCCGTGTTTCCACAAAGGTCTCCATTGTAATCTATATGGAAAAATAATCATAATTAAAATTAGGCACTACTTTATCAAAAAAGAAAGCAGCACATAAAGCTTATTTAAGTGTTTGTTTAATAGTGATTTCAAAAAAAGAGTCCGAATGTCACAGGAAAAATTGTACTCTTAACCTATTTATGTCTAAAAGTCTTTAAGAATTCCCTTCAACATAAAACACGTTGCTTCTTCTTTCGCGGAGCAATCAAGGGTTTCTCTTGTCTTTAAAACAGCCAACATATCATTCACTAGCAAGCAGGTCACATAAAAACATTACATCCACCAAAGCATATCGTTATATTTACATATATTACCTGCTGTTAATCCTACAAAGCATATCGTTATATTTACATATATTACCTGCTGTTAATCCTACAAAGCATATCGTTATATTTAACTCCATTTGTCTGTATAAATATCATTTCCTCTGAGGAAAAAAAATGCTTACATTCCGGCGCTTTTTTATTAAACCATGGTCAGTTTTAAAATTCGTACCCAATTTGCAGGGACACAGTGCTGATTGGTTGGTTGGGTTGTTTACATCATTGGTGAGGCATCTGAATGGAATGTTACTGCTATAGAAACAGCAGTGATGTTAGCTAATGGCTAATATTAGTTAATTCCTTTCTATAAGCCTATATTGAATCATTTTGTGATGCTGTAACATTAATTTGAATATAAAATAAAATTAAATAAAAAATATATATATATTTTTAAATTATATTAAAATATGAATTATAAATTAAACAAATAATTAAAAAAACAATAAAGAAAAACAAAAACAGGATTATATATATATATATATATATATATATATATATATATATATATATATATATATATATATATATTGTTATATACACTCACTGTGTGAATCTATATTACTTTAAGATTTATTTTTTAGATTTTACATATTTTGTGGTCCATGGTCAACGGTGCCACAGGAAAAATTTACTCTTATATGAAATTATATTATGTGCAATTGAATATCAGTACCTGTATATCATTCAGTGTGTTCATTATATCACTGATAGATGTTTGAGGGATCTAGTTTAAAAAAACAAAACAGATTTACAAAATTGTATAAAAATTACTTGAAGTTCTATGAACAAAGCCTAAGGTTTAAGGTTTAACCTTAAAAGAGCTGTTGTGTTTATGTCATTCGGTGTTGAACGTATATCTGTCGAAGCGGTACACAGTGCACATCTCAGGAGTGTCGCCCAGGATCAGGATCTGGCGGTCTAGGGGAATCCCACTTAGGGCAGATATGGCGGTCTTTACGTCTTCAACCCTGCTTCCTGCCTGGACCTCTAGGGGAAGACGTCGCCGAACTGGGTCTCCACAGATTTTCCATTTAAATCTATATGGAAAAATAATAATAAATAAAATTAGACACTACATTACCAAAAATAGTAAGCAGCACATAAAGCTTATTTAAGATCACCAAGCAGACGGTCGACCCCTCCTGCATGTTGTATTCTGACAGGGTGCAATTGTCCTCTAGGATGGTGTCACCCAGGATCAGGATCTGGTGGTCTAGGGGAATCCCACTTAGGTCTTTACGTCTTCAACCCTGCTTCCCTGGGTCTCCACAAAGATTTCCATTTAAATCTATATGGAAAAATAATCGTATATAATATTAGACACTACATTACCAAAAAAGTGAGCAGCACATAAAGCTTACTTAAGTATTTGTTTACTAGTGACTACAAAAAACTGACTTACATTCCGCCGAAACTGAATTTGAAATGCATGCTTGGTTCACGTGTCCTACTTTTATACACTGTTTTCGTGTACCTTCTGTTTACGCTCATGTCTAGCCTGCCCCCATATCGATGACATCATCACCGATCTGCTATATAAAGAGGAAGCAGAAGAAGAAGGTGAAGAGTTTTAGTAGTGTTGGTTGATTGTAGTGTTGTGAGAGAGTTTTTTGTTCAGGTGCCCCATTTTTATACACTCTGTTTTCGCGCACCTTCTCTGTTTACGCCTGTGCTGTCATGCATTCATTCATTCACTCACGCACTCACACATTCACCCACCCGCTCCTTTGAGTTCTGAGTGGGAGCTGTGGCCTGACTGGTTATGGTGGAGTTCCGAGTGGGAGCTGTGGCCTGACTGGTTACGGTGGAGTTCTGAGTGGGAGCTGTGGCCTGACTGGTTACGGTGGAGTTCTGTTAGTTAAATATTTGTACTTTCATTTCTTTTGAGAAATCACCTTCTTTCCTCTTGACCCATCTGACATAATGGCTAGAGGAGCTTGAGCGGCCCTGATCTTTCGGGACAGCCTGCAGGTCGTAGTAATCGCTATTATTGGAGGCCAGATCTGCACAGAAATGAAACTTTATCACAGTTGTCTAACCCATGTTTACATAAACATTTACACAGAAATGCATACAAACACACACCGTTAGGAAAAGAAAAGTCTTCATATTTCACTTCTTTTGGAGCTTCGACCTTCCTATTGATCTGTGGAACAGAAAGGAGCAGCATTGTAACTACTGACATCAGAACACACAAGGACAGGATAAACGAGTGGCTGAAACCTTACCTTCTGCTGCTGTTCCTCCAGCTTTCTGTCCTCCAATTCCTTAAACCATAAAATTGTGTATTGTATTGTGTTCATGTACATGTCTGTGTGCAGGTTGATTCCAGGCCAGAGTTTCCAGCCTGCCCTAGCCTGCCCTGATCCTGCCCCCATATCAACGACATCACTGATCTGCTATATAAAGAGGAAGCAGCAGAAAAAGGTGGAGGGTGTTAGTAGTGTTGGTTGATTGTAGAGATCGATTATTGTGCTGTTGTGATAGTTCTTGTTCTGGTTTTGACTTCTGACTCTGAGCTTGGTTTACCCCTGTAAATGTTGCTGTGGTTACACTTTGTATATATGCATACTGTATATATCACTGTAATATTGTTCAATGTGTCACTGGCAGTGGGCGTGTGGCTGCCTTATTTCTTTAGGACTGGGCTACTTTTTCCCCCTGTGTGTTTCGGAGTCACTTGAGGGTGGGCCCAGGCCAAAATAATAAACAAACAATTCAAACAATTCTACCTGAAAGCAAAGAAAAGAAAAATACAGTGGGACTTCCCTAACTCCCTACCATTGTACTGTTGATTGTATACACTGTTTATCTATGAAAATATACCAATACACTTATCTAGAAATTTTATTGTGTCTTTGATTTTGCCCATTTATAAAAGGTATCAAATCACTGAATCCAGAGCTATAACTCTATGCAGCCCAACCCTAGACTGGGTGGTAAACAGACCTCATGTGCACATCTCATACACGTCCAGCATGAAGGGGAATTTCACGTCCTATGTGCAAAATGTCTCAGAACCCAAATATACTTGGTTGACATTTTCCTAGCTGCAGAACTAACGCCCCTTTTCCACCGAGGCAGTTTGAGTGCAGGTTCGGAGCCTAATTTAGAACCAGTTCTTTCCTTTTCAACCACCAAAGCACCGCCTCTGAACCAGTGGTTCTTAAGTAGCACCAAAACGTTGCTGGTCTAGACTTAAGAACCGCTTGTGTCAGGGGCTGTGGGCAGGGCTACTGTTAGCACATTTGATAATGTACCTTAAGTATACTAATGTTTAATACACTTTATGCAATATGATCAATTATCAGCACTCATGATAGTAGGTAGCTACATGCTAAGGCTAACTTTTTTCCCGAGTCCAGGACATGCTGCACAACAAAGGGTGTATACTTGAGGTGGTGTACTGAGGTTACGTAAAGTGATCTTACCTTGAGGCATTAACAGACTCCCTCTCCTTGTAGTAGAAGCGAACCATCTGAACAGTCAGGTACCCTGGGAGACGACTGATTTTAGACTGGAACACACAGATAAACAAACATGTATTGTAAAAAAAAAACACAAACAAACTTTTTAGCATTGTACCGATTTTGTATAGTGCGTCTATCTAAATTTCTCTCTTAATCCTGTGACTACAAGAGGAAATAATTTTTTTTTATCTCTGTAGAGACGGAAAAAAAATTCTTTCCTCTTTTAGTGGCCGGATTAAGAAAAAAGAAAGATATTAACAAGATTAGTATAATCTCAGAAAAGAAAGAAAGAAAGAAAATCTGTTATACTTTTATTACAGCACATCCCTGAGTGTCAGTTGTTACTATAGAAAAAATAACATTATATGCACATTAGCATTCAAATGCTTTAATATAAACCTATGTATCAAATCTGCACTAACACAAGAGCAATATAGAAAATTGGTCAAATTTTGTCCAATCAGAATGCAAAGTCATAACCCCCCCCCCCCCCCCCACACACACACACACACACACTTCAGATACTCACCAATCTAATGCCAGTTACTAGATATTTGACCTCTTGGTTGATGAAGCAGCTGAGCTGCAGATTGCTCTCCATACCTTCGACGGGTTCCTTGTCCTCTTGACTCCATGCACTTCATTCTGCACATGGATGAGTTAAAGAGGAATGTGTGCACATGCACAATGTGTGTGTGTGTGTGTGTGTGTGTATATAAATATATAAATAAATGTCCAACACTGAATCAGAATCAGCATTACAACAGAGAGAGAGAGAAAGTGTAAAGATTTCACGGTGAAATAAGACATTTCTCCAGGACCATCGTGCTACGTAACACAACATAGAGCAACACAGAGCTGAGGACTGAAACCTAAGTTGTCCTAGCTACATAAAGTGCATAGTGTGCACTTATTGCACACAGTGAAAGACAAAAGACAGCACAGAAAGACAACTCCATACACTACAGGACATAAAAATAGATTGACCATTGTGCAAATAAGCAGATGTAAACAATAAGTGGATTATTGTAAACATACAATAGCAACAGTTGATGGCAGCATTTTAATAGAGATGTGATTTGAATAGAACAGTTCTATACAGAAGACTCAATAGCCATCTACTGGTTAAAGTCTAGTAATGGACATAAAGACTTTAAGAATGTATAATAAAATTCCACAGGATGTTCTATCACACAAACCTAACTTTACTTGATATGTACCTGGGTACATTGTATAAAGACAACTATAAAAAGAATGATGGAGCTATTTTAATTCACTGTTATAAACAGCTTATATAATTATAATTTTATATATATTCCCTTTCCTACTCATATAAACTCCAATGTTATTGATCAAGTTGTTCATTTGGATTCAAAGCTTCAAAATATTTTATTTTTATTTAGACAAAAAAAAAATAAAAAATACAACAACTGAAGAGTATCTTTAGCAATAGCCTTACCTGATGTAGCAAGGACAATTATAAATAATTCCTGCTAATTGCTGTCAGTCTTGGATGAATGTTAATATAAACACAACATGAATAGCATTGTTATATCCAGAAAAAAAGAATAATCATCACATTAATATATATAATTATTAATGAGTTGTCTACGTCCATAGTTCTCTTCATGCACTTTTACTCTTGCATAATACAGGACAGGTCAGCATTCAGAAGACTTCAGCTGGGAAACTCCACTTCAGTAAAGCAAATTTGAAATTGTGAAATTGTCTTTATGTGCAAATATAACGTAGTTATACACCAAGTCCATGAACAAGGGTCTAATCCCTTGTAAACAACTGTATTTTAACCTGCTGTGACATGCTGCTCTGACCAAAAAGATATTACACCATGAGGGTTAATATTGTGATAATAATAAATAATAATAAAGTGATGCTGGTGATCTATTTACATTGCATTCATTATGTTTAACAACTTTCACCTACAGAACTAGTCTCTTACACCAAAATTACAGGGGAACATGCAAAAGGAGATTATATAGTTCATATTTACAGCACAAATATGAACTGGACTCTTCAAAATAACCTTCGGGGGCTCATAACTATAAAAGTTTAATATATAATACTAAAATAAGTTTGTGTACAAATCTCACATTGCCCATAGAAAAGAAAGGAATTAACTAATTATAGCCATTAGCTAACATCACTGCTGTTTCTGTGGCAGTCCATTCGGATGCCTCACCAATGACGTAGTGCAGAAAAAAAACCAATCAGCACTGTCCCAGATAGCAATTACGTTTGGGCCACATGTGGGTATTATCTGGCACATATGGCCTAGATGTGGCGTGGCTATACAGATATGGGCCAAATTTTGGCCATATTTGTTTTGCCATAACTTTAAAATCGGCGGGAAATGCTCTCTTGGTTCACAACTCATTTTGAGGTATATGGCCCAGATAACAACAAACAACAAAATGTTTTTGGCTATGAATCAACAGTACTTAAGTAAAGTTGGCCGCAAATTCACAGACTGGAGGTTCCCCGAGTCAATAACTCCTGAGCTAAACGCTGTTACTACACAAATAACACCTCTTTTCTATCGTAATAATGTAGAGAGGCAGCTACAACCCAATTTTCCTCAAAATACATATGTATGTCTCTATGTGCGAACCAAGGGACCGTCTGCAAAGTGCAAAACCCGAAAAGCGAATACTAAAAACAGGGAGAAATGTCTTCTTGTATAATTTTTATGTTTTTTTTTTTTTTTTAAAAAGTAAAACACATTTCCCCCAAGTAAGTGTTGTAGTATAACTATCAGGACATCGGTGATGTGTGAGCTGAATTTGGTGACAGTACAGTGTATCACGGTGGTTATTGACTGTTTTTTAGTATTCGCTTTTCGGGATTTGCACTTTGCAGACGGTCCCTTGGAATCTGTCTCGTGCACTGAAAGTCATGCGTGTCTTTTTTGAATACATCCAGTGTAAATTTTAACCAGTTGGTGAAAAAATATTCTAAAAATATATTATAAAAACAAAATCTAAATAATTTGTCCTAAGAAATTATGGTATTATTATGGTCCACATATTGAAAAATACAATTTGCAATTCCTTTCGAAAATATACTAGAAAAATTTTTTTTGGCCAATCAGAGGGGGTTAATTATTGCAATTATTAAAGGAGGAAATTTATATTAAATGAATTTTTTTCCCCATTATCCTCCAGCTCTAACTTCCAGGTTGTATTTCTGCTAGCATTATTTAAATTCATCTTTATTGCAGGTGCAGCCAGGCAGAATACCCTTACTGCAAAAGCATCAAATAAAGACAATCAACATAATTAGATGGTTGCACCTCACTGGAGACCGAGAGGGGGGTAGGAGGGAGCGAATGAAGAAACAAGAGGCCCAACAAAACACTGCCGACCCTCATTAGGCACATCAAAACTCAATTTCTCAATTCAAGTTCTCTGTACAAGTTAATCTGATTTTTTTGTACTTTTTTCTGTGATTTTTATTACTCTGAGATGAATACATATACATTCTTAAATGTATTCTTATGTTCACTCTTAAAGCTGTAATTATTTAAACACTTGTTTTGAAGTAAATTGTTTTGAGTACATTTGTTGTTGAGTTTTACCTTTACCTTTAAGTTAATAAGACTTTTACATACTGTCAGCTTCATGTGTGGCACATATGGGCCAATAGATTTTAACAGAACTCAAATTGCATATAAGGCTCATATTTGGGCCACATTAAATTGTATTATTTGTCTCATGTTTGGTGGAGTTATGGCACTCCTTTGGTTCAGTTCTTTCAAAGAAGAGGTGTGCCATATCTGGGCCACATAAATTACATTTGGCTCATGCTTGGTAAACTTATGGAACTGCTTTGGTTCAGTTTTGGCAAAGGAGCTGTGGGCCATATCTGGACCGACAAACACAAACTAATCTGGGCCTAAGCTGAGCTGTTTATCTGGCCCAAATCTGCAAATCGCGCATATTGGGCACGAATTTTAAAACTGACTACGGTTAAAAAAAAAAAAGCACCGTAATTTTTTTCCCTCAGAGGAAATATTTATACAGACAAACCTAACGATATGCTTTGTAGGATTAACAGCCATTAATATATTTCGCCGATATGAGTTGATCAATAGGTTACAGGTGACCTGCTTGCTAGTAACTAAAATTCTGTTTAACTTATAATAAGTAATAAATGTGATTTAATTAATATGTTATAAACATTTCAGATGGACTTTCCCGCGTTTTCTGAGGTAATCTTAACAGTCGCTGATTTGACGTTTAACTAGGCACGAGCGCCGCTGATCTGACCAATTAAATAAGAGCTGTAGGTCACCATGGCGTCTCTGATTGGCTCTCATGGCAGAATGACAGCACAGGCGTAAATAGTGTAAAAAGTAGGTCACATGAACCAAGCGTGCATTTCAAATTCAGCAGCAGAATGTAAGTATTTTTTTTTTCTCAGAGGAAATTATATTTATATTATTTGTAGTGTCTTAGTTTATATTATATTATAATATTACTTGTTGTATATTAATGTAGTGTCTAATTTTAATTATTATTATTTTTCCATATAGATTACAATGGCAGATTTCATCATTTTGGTGAAAACCCTCACTGAGACCGCGTTCAACCTTGGTGTCGAAGAGGGAGACACCATCCTAAGGGTCAAGGAGAGGGTCCAGGACCTCATAGGGATTCCCCGGAGCACCAGTGGCTGCTCATGGGCGACACAGTCCTGGATGATGGTCACAACCTGACCGACTACAACTTCCAGGCGGGGTCGACCATCATGCTGGCGCTCCGCCTCAGGACCTTTGACACTGAGGAAACGCCAGCCAAACTGACCATAAAACCGGCCAAAGCCCTCCTTATGGCTTAGTCAGTACTTTCAACACCGATCTAAAAAAACAACAGCTCTTTCAAGAGCTACCCAAATATAAATAAAGAGATGTTCCTTCTTTACAGAATGTGTTTTGCTATGTGTTATACTGAACATAGGCTTTAATGTGAATTAAATATAATATTATATTTAATGTTGTATGTGTATAACAATATCAATATAGGGTTTATAGCATGTGGTGGCCTTACGAGCTGAAATAACACAATAAACAGATCACCTGAATGGATTCCCAGGCAGCTGGAACACAAATTTCCCTCCTCTACCGAACAGCAGCGCGATCCTTTATCGCCATAACAACGTCCGAGGTAAGTCCCAACTGGTCCATGAATTCCTCCCAGTCACATCGTTAACTAAACTAAACGCAATGTTGGACTGTAGGAAAGCAGTCAGATAGTCACGAGAATTAGCGTAGCTTCGGCTGCTCTGTGCAGCACTCAGAAGAAACAACTCGTAAACTTTACTCTTGTACAGATTATATACACAAATAAAATAAATAAAAGTAGTAATAACACTCAGCCAAATACAGACGCTTTAACACACTTTGTCAGTGGTTATTTACTCTATATTAGCCTTAAAACCTGCAGGAGACAAAAAACAAAACTCTCACACCGAACTGCAGTTCTAAACTCAACCCCTTTATCCAATCATAATACTCAGTATAACCTGCAGAGGTTGGAATAAGTGGGAAAAGGGCCAATCACAATATAATGAACAAACTGCTAGGTAAAGCCACGTTTTGAACCAGTGCATTACTAACAAACCTTATGCATACAGTAACTCTTAAAAGGGACGTGCACAATTATTTTATCAGTATACACAGACACAGTTATGATATTATATGGACCACAAACAATCATAAATGCCCCATTACATGAAAATAAAAGAAATTAAACTTAATATAATCCTAATAGGGCTACATTAATGTTTCAGCAGAACAAAGTGATTCAATATAGGGGTTTAGTAGTTGTCACGATCCCAGAGGGTGTTTAGGGGTATGGATGGGATGTAACAACATGAAATGATTATAAGGTTTGATTTTTGGTGTGTATGTGGAAATCAATGACAAAGACAACAAATAGTGGGCAAAACCTGTATCTATTAATATACAAGTGGTGGTGACAAGTGAAAAAAGGTGATGATAATATTTACAATATTTACAGAAAACAGACGAAGACACAAAAGGGGAAAGGGACACTGAGCGGTGCCAAAACAAAGAAATAAGCAAAACAAAACCACTCTAACTTGTTTTTAACCCTCTAACTTAAGCTATAAAGGAAAAGTAATGAGACAAACCTTTAGAGTCGAACGACACCCTAACTACCCTACACTACCTACCCAAACAAAACGTACAGAGGTCTAATACAGAAATGATTACCTATGTGTTGCACAATGTATGTCACATGACGTACTTACCTGTCCACTTTCCCCAATATAAACAATGTCACATACACAGGGCGAATGAACACTAACATACAGATGCAGAACAAGTGACAAACAAGTTGGGTTACATGAACAGTCGGACATACAAATGGAAAAACAACACAAAACAACACAACACAACAAACAAATCAGCACACGTTATCAAATGGAGTCAAGTTTAACAGGAACACGAGCGAACTGGCATGAATGAAAAAACACAACACCAAACCGACAAACACAGCACGTAACAGCAGCAGAAAATGATTCAATATAGGGTTTTAGCAGCAGGGGTCGACAATTATGCTGGTGGTCTGCCTCAGGACCTGTGACATCAACACTGATGTGGTGTATGCCCTGAACACAATGGCTCTGAATGATCAAGAATGATCTTTACCCTAAAAGGGATACCCCCACACTACCAGTGGCTGCTCCAGGAGGGGTCCATCATTATTCTGGTGCTCCGCCGCAGGAGTGGACAATAAGGACATGTCCGTTTTTTTTTTTTTTTAAATCTGTTATTTGTTCTATTTGTTCACTTGTTTTAAAGTAAAAAAAAAATAGTGAAATATTAAAAAGATTTTTACTTTATTTTATTTCAACTGAATCTAGTAATGTCTACTTATGTTGGGTGACAGGAAATTTAGGACGTGTGTCGGGTGATTCATGTGGACAGCACTAAACTTTAAGTGAACCTTCACCCTACTTGACGTATATTGGTGCTCAGAGTGCAGGCATTGCCCTTTCGCACTCGTCCCACCTCACCGGGGCTTGGGAACACTATAGGTCTAGTCTCATGAGTGAGTGTCATACAGATGTAGTCTAAACACACGTTTCTCTTACTTTAAACTGTACTTTAACCTGCTGTGACATGATATCACCGTGAGGGTTAATAATGCACTAAAGTAGTGCTGGTGATCTATTTACATTGCATTCATTATGTATGACAAGTTTCACCTACATGACTAGTCTCTTACACTAATATTACAGGGGAACAGGCTCCTGCATACACCATGCATAAGGAGATTATATAGTTCATATTTACAGCACAAATATGAACTGGACTCTTCAAAATGACCTTTGGGGGACTCATAACTATAAAAGTGTAATATAAAATAATAAAATCAGTTTGTGTACAAATCTCACACTGCCCCTAGAAAAGAAAGGAATTAACTAATATTAGCCATTAGCTAACATCACTGCTGTTTCTGTGGCAGTAACATTCCATTCAGATGCCTCACCAATGACGTAATGCAGAAAACAACCCAACCAACCAATCAACACTGTGTCCCTGCATATTGGGCGCGAATTTTAAAACTGACCATGGTTAAAAAAAAAAAAATAAAAAAATAAAAGCGCCGGAATGTAAGCAATTTTTTTCCTCAGAGTAAATGATACAATAGGTTCAATAGGCTGACCTGCTTGCTAGTAACAAAAAAATTGTTTAACTTATAATAAGTAATAAATGTAATTTAATTAATATGTTATAAACATTTCAGATGGACTTTCCCGCGTTTTCTGAGGTAATCTTAACAGTCACTGATTTGATGTTTAACTAGGCACGAGCGCCGCTGATCTGACCAATTGTAGGTCACCACGGCGTCTCTGATTGGCTCTCGTGGCAGCAAGAAGACAGCGCGAGCGTAAAGAGAGAGTATAAAAGTAGGGCACGTGAACCAAGCTCGCATTTCAAATTACATTTCTAGATGGATGATATCTTTGTGGAGACCCAGTTCGGCGACGTCTTCCCCATCCAGGTCTAGCCAGGAGGCAGGATTAAAGACGCCAAGACCGCCATAACTGCCCTAAAAGGGATCTCACAGGACCGCCAGATCCTGATAGAAGGCGACACCGTCATGGATGACGGTCAAAACCTGACGGACTACAACATCCAGGCGGGGTCGATCATCATGCCGCCTCAGGACCTTTGATCCCACTGGGGAAACGCCAGCCAAACTGGCCATAACACCGGCCAAAGCCCTCCTTACGGCTTAGTCAGTTAAACGTTCAACACCGAACTAAACAAACAACAGCTCTTTTAAGAGCTACCCAAATATCAATAAAGAAATTTTCCTTCTTTACTGAATGTGTTTTGCTATGTGTTATACTGAAAAAGGCTTTAATGTGAATTAAATATAACATATTTAATTTTGTGTGTATAACAGCACAAAGTGACACGATATAGGGTTTAAATCGTGGTGGCCTTTAAAACAGAAAATGGCCTCTTCACCCTTACGAGCTGAAATAAAACAATACACAGATCACCTGAGCGGATTTCCAGGCGGCTGGAACACAAAATTTCCCTACTCTGAAGCTGTACATCTTTCTGTAGTCCCTCATTTACCGAACAGCAGCGCGATCCTTCATCGCCATAGCAACGATACTCCATAGCAACGTCCGAGGTAAGTCCCAACTGGTCCATGAATTCCTCCCAGTCCTCCCTTTAACACACTTTGTCAGTGGTTATTTACTCTATATTAGCCTTAAAACCTGCAGGAGACAAAAAACAAAACTCTCACACCGAACTGCATTTCTAAACTCCACCCCTTTATCCAATCATAATACTCAGTATAACCTGCAGATGTGGGAATAAGTGGGAAAAGGGCCAATCACAATATAATGAACAAACTGCTAGGTAAAGCCCATAGATATATACACTAGATGTATAGTGCAGTACATTGGAACGAATGCGTCAATTGAGCCGCCATCTTGGTACAGGGGACCCCCTCCTTAAGATGCATTAGCGTCAATGTAGGCAAAGATATAAAATCACCATAAATCGTCATGAATGCCATTTCAATTTTTTTTGTTTCGTTCCAAAGGTCAGACATGTATTTATCATTGAGTCCAGAGAAAATTTAAGGTTTTGATATGAAGACAATCTACTTTTTCACAATATAATGCATAGTGCTAGTAAACTTACATTCTTCCACTTGAGTAAACTTCATATGAACAATCACTACTTACCTTATAGCCTACTGCATACAACACTGCTTCAATGGTGTGACTATACATGTTCATTGGAACATTTAAATTGTATTGGTTTATTAGATATGATACAAAAAGCAATTTACAGGTGGAAGCAAATCACAAATTTGAGAGGAAAATGTGAAAGTCAGATAGTTGAGGTGCCAAAGAATGTTCAATCTTTTATTTATTCCTTTCCCACAATACTTTTGAAACATTAAGTAAGTATGTAAAATGGCTCTTGTCCAGCCATTTTATGACACTTGGAACTATTCCTAATGTGGAATTCATTTGATGTAATAATTATTCATTATTTTGCACAATTTGGATTTAGTTGAAATTCTGATTTCTTTATTATTGTTTGTTTTACATGAGTTATTTTCACTTCCAAAATGGTATATTTTTTGAATTTCTTTTGTATGTTGCGCTGGACAAAAGAGGAACAGTAATCTAATGGAACAGGATACACTTATTAAAAGTCAATAAATGAGCCCAAGGCTGAGTTTGTACACTGGCATTGGGTGTCTTTATTTCACACACATACTGTACAAGGTTAAATTCAAATTCAATTTATTTGTATAGCACTTTTAACAATTCCCATTGTCTCAAAGAGAACAGAAGTATAGAAACAGAAGAGAGAGAAATAAATAATTATAGAAGAAGAAGAAGAAGAAGAAGAAGAAGAAGAAGAAGAAGAAGAAGAAGAAGAAATAAATAAATAAATATCAGAATCAGAAAGAGCTTTATTGCCAGGCATGTTTTCACATGCGAGGAATTTGTTTTAGTGAGAGAATTTCCACAGTGTAACAGAATAACATATACAATATAGACGAAATTGTATGTACACATTTACAGGTGTGAAATGTGCAATTGAAATATACATATACAAATATAGGCAATTTGTATGTACAAATGTGCAAGTGTGAGAAAAATGTGCAATTGAAGTAAACAATATATACAATTTGTATGTATAAATGTGCTTGAAATGTGCAATTGAAGTATACGTAGTACAAATGTAATATAAATAAATGAATACATACAATTAAAGTTTAAATTTAATTTAAAATTATGAATTTAAAATTTAAAATTCTATATATCTATCCCTATCCCTAATGAGCAACTCAGAGGTGATGATGGCAAGGAAAAACTCCCTGAGATGATATGAGGAAGAAATCTTGAGGGGAACTAAGCTCAGAAGGGAATCCATCCTATTTTGGGTGACAATGGACAATATATAATGTAAATGTAAATAATGTCCTTTATACAACAGTTTATAATAGTGCAACCAAGAGCTCCTGAGGAACCAATGGGTCAGCGCAAAGTCTGAGTTCACCACAGGCCCAACACTAATCCCTTCCTGTCAAAGTCTTCAAATGATTTCTGATAAAGACCAGACCATACAACTGACTGACAAAACATTGGTTCATAGAAGCCATGACAGTCTCCAGGCAGCTCTATCCATAACAATCCCATGAATCACTAGCTGACCATCCAGATCAATCCCTGGCAGGTTGACCACTGGGCGATGAGACGAATGTGAAGATTCCCAAGGACATTGATATCCCCTCATCCAATGAACACTTTTCTGTTGCTCTCATAGCTAACACTAATATCATCTGGATTGGCTAAAAATGTGTAAAAAATTAAAAGTTAAAAAGTACTCATGTTCTATTACATTAGATTTTCAAAATCAAAGTATTTATAAATGAAACGATGTTGTTTATCTAATGAATTTAACATCCCGGGCCCTGAAGCTCTGGTTGAATTACATTGTTTTTACAAAGACTGATATATTTGGCATTCACCTGTGAAATAATTAAAATATGTCTATTTTATGAATAATAACCACCTTAGTTGATCTGTCATTGTAGTGTCATGGTAATACCAACACACTCTGAAGGAGATGCGTGGTACAGTGGTGTTATGGTGCAACCAGACATACAGTATATACAGAGTCATAGTTGAAAACTTCATGGGAGAGTGGCTTTTTGCTCAAAAGGTCCACAAGAAAGCATGAAAGTGATCCAGTGAAGATACTGTTTGGTGTCATGAGACCATGTTTGAGGTACTGTATTTGGGCAAGTTTCATGCTTAGAACCAGGGCTTCTCATCAAAATGGAAGGGAGAATGAATAGATGGACCAAAATACAAATGGATATTATAAAGAACATGTTGATGCATGGATGGATGGATGGATGGATGGATGGGTGGATGAATGGATAGATGAATGGATAGATCGATTTATGTAGGGTAAACAACCCTTGTAATTTACTAGTTTAACCAGTGCTGACTCTGTACTGCAATGAACACTAAATCCTGACACGTTTAATACATGTGATTTCTCAATTAGGTTTCTTAATCAGTCAACATGAAGTGCTGAGAAAATATTTACAGTTATTTTTTACTCTTTTTACAACACCACAGAGAAGAAAATAGATGTTGTAAAGATATTCACTGCTCTGATTGACTGCATTAAGAAAATCCAGGCTGAGCTGCTTAAGGTGATGGAGGAGGAGCAGAAAGCAGCAGAGGGGCAGACTGAAGAGTTCATCAGGCACCTGCAGTGGCCACGACTTTCTTCTAGGTACACTTGCACACACTTTTTGAAGGAACTCGGCCGGTAGGTTGTTCCAAACATCTTGGAGAACTGACCACAGATCTTCTGTAGATGTCAGCTTTCTCACATCCTTCTGTCTCTTCATGTTATCCCAGACACACTGGATGATGTTGAGATCAGGGCTCTGTGGGGGCCATGCCATCACTTCATGCTGGTTTGAAGGCAAAAAAAAAAAACCCACCATATATTGATTTGATTTAGATTTTTCTTTTGTTTGCTCACTTTGCATTTTGTAAATTGACAGAAAAAAACACTCATTATTTATATTTCTGAATGCATTCTTTGTTTACACCATTTTTTCACACCGGCCTAAAACTTTCGCACAGTATTGTATATGTATTACACATAATTGTTTAGCTGACTAAAAAAAAAACCCAAAAAAACAAAGAAGCTGTGGTAAAACCCAACATGATGATGAAACTGGATCACCACTTTGATTCAGATATTGCAAGCAAGCAATAAAAAAAAACAAAAACAAATATTAGGTGTTAAATACACTAATGCTATCCTAGAGCATTCTATATGTTTCCTCACCTAGAAAATAGGTGGTTTACAACCAAAGGTTACATGTTTGTTGTTACATCTAGCTGTAAATATCAGTAATTGAAAGCTGAGATTCTGTTTTATTAACAAAAGAATCTGTCTTGCTTTTGGAGATGGAATTTGTTTCCAATTGTCTAACAAACCTGATGTTTACAAGCAAAAAATTATATTTTACAGAATGTACAGTAATAATGTCTTTTAATTTATCCAAACAGAAAAGAAGCAAATTCAACAATATGCAGGTGTGTGGTTTCTTAACCTTTTTTTTTTTTTTTTAATTCATTATTATTATTTTGAATTTTGAAGTTGTCTTTTTCTCTCAGTGGATGTGACTCTGAATCCTGATACAAGAAATCCTGCTCTCATCCTACCTGATGATAGAAAACAAGTGATGCCATGGAGACAAGCGACAAAAACTAGCAGATAACAGGAAGCAATTAGATCATTGTCCCTTCATATTGGGAAAGGATGGATTCTCCTCAGAGAGATTTTACCATGAGTTGCAGGTCAAATGGAAGAATATGTGGGATATAGGAGTGGCCCGAGAGTCTGTTCATTTGAAAGGGGAGATGAGATAAGTCTTAGGAATAACACTGAATATAAGGTCTGTGACTCCTTCTGTTCCTACTTGAAACAGGCTCCTCATAAGGTCGGTGTGTTCGAGGATTATGAGGATGACCCGATCTCCTTCAATAATGTTGATACAGGTAAAAACTCAGCACCACTGATCATCACACCTGTGCAAACTAAAAACTTTACCCCATAAAAAAGAACTAAGTTAACAGCTACTAAGAGAGAGGTTTTTACATTTATTTTGTTTTAATGTCAGTGGTGTAGTCCAATCTAAAGCAGTGTGTAGACAATTGATCCATGGGTCAGGAGCAAATTAGCTGAATTGATGTAAAATATTTGAAAGGCCTCCATTAGGGACCACAGTATAGAAAGAATTGTGGGAACACGAATGATAAAATGATTTATTGAGTAAAATTTGCACATTTAGAAACTAGATAAATATTCTCAAAATAATTCATTTACTTGTTATATACCACTAGAGTGTGTTTGTTTACGTATTTTTGAAAATGTCATTGTGCGTGTGTGTGTGTGTGTGATGTGCATTATCCAGCCAATTTAAGCTCAGATGAAGTTTAATGTGACTTGTTTCACAACTGAAATATATTTATAATAAAAATGAACCAGACATATATTTCTCACCCATCACTACTAGTTCATGTGTGAATCTGGTTCAAGCTTCATTTTTCAAGACACACCTCTGTTTTTTAATATCATCATGCTTCCTTAATTCCTTCCCTAAGTGTCAGTGCTGCTCTGAGATTATTTTTAGGTTTATCAGGTTTGTCTAGATCATGTGTTTATTTTTTCCCCTCTCCAGAGAGGATTTTTACTTTTTCTTTTAACGTTCAGATGTTAATCTGTAAACTGTATTTTTGTGATCATCACAATGCTAAAAAAATCATATACACATCAGGTCTGTAAGATGAAAATGTGTGAAAAGTACATTTCAACATTTGTAATGCTCTGAAACTGAAGTGAATTCAATTAAACATGTGACATCATGTGACTAATATGTGAGCAATAAATGATTGAAAATGTCCTTAAAAATAATCTAGGAAATTGTAAAAAAAAAAAAAAAAAGAAAGAAAAAGAAAAGAAAATTTTTAAAACAAATGAAAATTTATCCTGTCAATATGTTAAGCTAAACATCCTGCTATGTCAAGAATTGGTAATACTAATATAAAACAAGAATAAAATTAAGATGTTCATTAAGATAGGAAACTATCATGAACAGTAGTTACTGTAGTATTCATGTTATCCAGCAACATGAGAACGTACTAGAGAAAGCTGCAGGTTTCCAAAATTTTATGCAGAAAATGAGAATCTAGTCAACAAATTGTCATTCACTTGGGATATGACAGAAGTAACACATAAGTCTGTACTCTACTTGCAAACCCCCAAATTTGTGAACTCAACCATCTAATAATCTTAAAGGTAAGGTCACGTCTGATCCATGATTAATCCTGAGTTTCCACCAGACTCTCCTCTATACTGTTAACTGGTATCCAATACTGGTATGATACAGTATGTGGAAGTTAAGATCACCTTCGGTACAAACACTTCAGTAAGTGCTTCATTTTGGCCAGGGATCCCAGTCTATCCTGGGAACACGTTCACATTCAGGCATATTTTGAGAGTTTGAAGGAAAATGGTGGACGATAAGGATTTCGGGAAAACATGCAGAACCCCGCACAGAGAGTAACCTGAGATCAGGAGGAAAAAATCTCTGGAGCTGCACCATCATCATCTAACTATATACAACTGTGTTTTTAGTGCCTCGGAAGTTGTAATTTGCCATCTTGCTATGTTTTACATGCAGAAAAGAGAAATAACTATAGACACATCCATAAAAAGTGTATCTGTTGTGTGTTTTAGTTCTAATAGTCAAACCTTAGAATTAATACTAATACCGTTCTGCTATATAGAACAGCAGACAATAGCAAGTTTTATTAGTCATTTAACACCAATTTAATGAACGATTACTCCTAAGGATGATGGGTACCTTCTAAAACAGTGGTCGTACATTTACATTTATTTATTTAGCAGATGCTTTTATCCAATGTGATATACAAATGAGGAAATATAAGAAAAATCAAGCTTAGCATGATCAGTGTTATGGATTTAAGCAAGTACAGTATGTGTCTGTATATTAACTGATCTAAAGCCAGTAATGCCAAAATCTAATTTAAATATAGAGACCGGGAACGTTTATAGTATGTGAAGGTATGTTGATTTGACTTCACTCCATGAACAGAGAAGCAACTGGGAGACATTTTTGTGGCTTTTACTGGTCATAGGTGGAAAATTACTGATTGTATGGCTGGAACAGCAACAAGCTGGTCACATCTCAGTAACAACTGTACATAATGATTTAGAATACTTAGACAAACATAGTGAGGCAGATTCTGCTCATTTAAAAAAAAAAAGATGTGCAGCTTAATCTCAGACACTTTTATGTAACTTACACTGGATTTAACATTTGTTTATTTCTGAACACACCTCTGTGTGCTACATGTCTTCACACCTATTTACTGGGCAGACAATGACGAAAGGAGGAACCACCCCTGTGACTCACAGTTCTCATTCTGTAACAGAAGGATTCATACACGATACACGAATGTCTGACATCTGCCATGTTAAAAAAAAAAATCTAAACAAAAACACTAGGAGTGGCCTTGTGATGTCACTCAGGTTAGGCAATCACTAACTCCATAACCAGTTTCTAACCAGAACACAGATACCTTTATCAGAACAACATCTCTATGCTAAGGCACCTATGGTTTTTATCGAAGTGGAGGTGAAATCTGGGGGAGGACAAAAAAGATAAAAACGGACAGGGGGAAAAAGGTAAAATAAAAAAATTTAAAAAGTTTTCTTTCTATTATTGCATGCTAATTTTGCAAACTGTTCAGCAATGTTCTAATACTGATTGTAACACTTGTCCTGTGTTTTGTTTAAATTGATTTAAATGTTACAACAATGATAGTTAAAAATATATATACAATTTTATTAATAAAAACAACTTATGTGGATAGGTGAGGATTGGATTTGGAGAATGCATTCCTGTAATAATAAAGTAGAGAAACAGGTTAAGGAGAGGCTGTGTGAATGTTAATTGTTTTAATGCTATTTGTTTACATTACATAAACATCACTATCATATTTCGGTAAAAGACTTGCCATATACTTGCAGGGCTCTCAAGTTTACATATGCAAAAGTGACATCTCCAACCCCCAGCGGAACCCCCCCCAACAAACAAACAAACAAACAAATAAATAAATAAATAAATAAATAAAAATGGTTCACTGACCACATTTTAACCAAATACAATTTGTTCAATTTCCATTTGTGGGATTGTGTGTGTGTGTGTGTCTGTGTGTGTGTGTGTGTGTGTGTGTGTGTGTGTGTGTGTGTGTGTGTGTGTGTGTGTGTGTGTGTGTGTGTGAGAGTTAAATCTTACCCATATACAATATGGGTTCAATTTGTTCTGATTGGCTATTGTGTAGCCTCTTTTTTTGATTTGCTGATAAGTGCCAGGCTCGACTAAGAACTCCAGGGGAGACGCGCTTGATTCCTGCCTGGTACCATAGAAACACAGCGGTACGGATAGATACATTTTGGGCGCTGCGGCATATTAAAATATATGATAAATAGTCAAAAAGTTTTTCTGCGTTAGAATGTGTGGTGGGAGAGTGTGACAAAAGACCAAAATGAGTGACTGTCACTCTCAGTGCGTGACACTTGATAGCCCTGTACTTGTATCAGTAAAATGAGGCCTCTTCTAAAACTAATATTTTCGTTTCTTCTGTTAGTCATGGCTTCGTCTAGTGGTCTCTTACATGAAGAGCAGCTCCAGTGCTCCATCTGTCTGGATGTGTTCACCGATCCTGTCTCTACTCCGTGTGGACACAACTTCTGTATGATCTGTCTCAACGAGTTCTGGGACAGTACTTCACATTACCAGTGTCCAATGTGCTTAGCAGAATTCCCCAAAAGACCAAAGCTCCGTGTGAATACCTTTATTTCTGAACTGTGTACTCAGTTTAAGATGTCAGTTCAGTTGAAATCCAGCAGCATAGCAGATCAACCTTCATACCTCAAACCTAAAGGAGTTCTCTGTGACACCTGCACCAAGGAAAAGGCTGAGGCTCTAAGGTCCTGCCTGGACTGTGGGGTTTCTTTATGCATTACTCATCTGTTGCCCCATAAAACTACAGTTAAATTAAAAAAACACAAACTGATCGACCCTGTGGAGAACCTGGAGGACTACATCTGCCAGAAACATGAGAGACCCCTTCAGCTGTTCTGTAGAGATGACCAGATGTGTGTGTGTCAGTTCTGTATTTTGGGAGACCACAAAACTCACAAAACTGTTCCTATGGAGGAGGAAATTCAAGAGAAGAAGGTGAGAGGTTTATATAGTCTGAAATGATATTTGTTGTTCTGACAATTCTAAATGGACTAGTTCTAATTGTGGCATCATATTTGCATCATTATATTAGAGTCACCTTCGGGAGACACAGAAACATGTTCAGAAGATGATCCAGAACCAAGAGGAAAAGATTGAGGTGCTCAAACAGTCTATTGAACTCAATAAAGTGAGTTAAAACTATGTTTCTAAACTAGTAATTACTAACTAGAACTGAATTCTCCAAGAAAAAAAATAACACAATCTATTACTATGGTAGAAACACTCAGACAAAGAAAAAACAGAAAGCATGAAGATGTTCAGTGCTCTGATGCGCTGCATTGAGAGAAGCCAGGCTGACATACTTAAGTTGATTGAAGAAAAGCAGAAAGCAGCAGAGAGGCAGGCAGAACAATTGATCAGAGAGCTGGAACAGGAGATCGCTGAGCTGAAGACAAAAAACAATGACATGATACAGCTCATAAATACACAGGATCACCTTAAGTTCCTACAGGTTAGAGACACTCCCTTTCTCTATAATAATATTATACAGCAGAACATCGGTGCTCATGAGGGATTTTTTTTTCTCTCTGGACTTTAGATTTACCCATTTCTCCATGGACCTTTACACAACACCAACTGGAATAATGTCAGAATTCATTCTCCTCTGAGTGTAGAGCCACTGAGGAGAGCTCTGCGTCAGCTTCAGGAGTCTCTCAATGAGGAGATTAAAAAGCTCCCAGAGATTGGTGAGTTCTTGTAACTGCAACATCAGAAAGAATCTGTAGAATCAGAAGAACTCTTTCTCCAACTCATGTTTGAAATCCACCTATGAGAGGAACATCTCTACCCGGTTGCTGATTGGTAGACCTGGTCACACTCCTTCTTATTGCATACAATCTTTCATTTTCTTATATCCTTTCTTTAATGACTTGAGGGAACCACTTGAGCTGAAGCATAGTTTCTCTGGCCTGAAGGACAAAAACATGTTATTACATTGTCAGTAACGCAGTGGTAAAAAGAGACCCAAATGCAGGATAGCGTAAAATAAACAGGTTTTAATAACTTAAAAACACAAAACAGGGACAAATACAAAACCAGACAGGAGTCAAACCACAAAAGACAACAGAGGATTCTGCGCTGTTCAAGGCAACGCGGCACAGTTAAATAGCAATGAACACATGAGGAACAGGTGTGCAGAGATGGGGAGGAGTTAACAAGGACGGGCAGACTCGTGACAGGGAACAAAAATAAGAACACGTGGCCAAAGTCCGGGCTGAGTCCTGACATACATAGCATGGAGAAGTCTGTAATTATTGAACTCTCAACATCCAGGCCACTAATCAAGTGAATAATCTTTTGTCATTCCAACCATAAATACCTGGTGCAGTGCACTGTGAAATGAAAAGACATTCCTTCAGGACCATGGTGCTTCTAATAAAGCACGGGGCATTTAAAATCTTCCTACCCAGCGAGGCAACACCACACATAAACCCAGCCAATACAAGCTAAGAGGGAATGCAGCAGGTCCTTCACAGATGTCCCTCACATAGGTGGAACTTCACACTATATGTTTCAGGAAACATTTACATTTTAACAGAATAGAGGAAATGATATAATACACACAACATCTGTGTTACAATACGAAATTGTGATATGTCTATGATATGTTTATAATAGCATCTAATACGTTTTTTCTACCTTTCCATTTTGGAAATATGCTTAGATTATGACAGATTACTCTTAGAATTTAATTATAATAAAAATGGTGTGTAACAGTGATTTTTCCCCCCCCAATAGAACTGAAGATATATCAACAATATGCAGGCATGTTGGCTTTCATTCAATTTATAACTAAATATACCTGTATTTGATATTAAACCTTGAATAATATTAACTCTCTCTCTTTCTCACAGTGGACGTGACTCTGGATCCTGATACAGCAAATTCTAAACTTATTCTGTCTAATGATAGGAAACAAGTGAGATACGAGACCAAAGGACAGAATGTACCTGATAACCCAGAGAGGTTTAAGCGTTGTGTCAATGTTCTGGGAAAAGAGGGCTTCTCCTCAGGGAGAATTTATTATGACGTGCAAGTCAGAGGAAAAACAGCTTGGGATTTAGGAGTGGCCAGAGAGTCTGGAAACAGGAAAGGGGAAATTATATTCAATCCAAAGAATGGATACTGGGTTGTGATGCTGAGAAATAGGACTGAATATAAGGCTTGTGATTCTCACCTAATTCCCCTTACACTGAAACAGGCTCCTCAGAAGGTGGGGATCTTCGTGGATTATGAGGAAGGTTTGATCTCCTTCTATGATGTTGAGGCCAAATCTCATATTTACTCTTTCACTGGTCAGACTTTCACTGAGAAACTCTATCCATTCTTTAGCCCTTGTCTTAATAACGGCAGTAAAAACTCAGGACCGCTAGTCATCACGTCTATTGAACATTATTTTTCTACATAACTTCACGGAATGAAAATTAAAGCAATATATGCAGAAATTAGACAACTGCTTTTGAGGTTAGAAGATATTTAATTAAATATTATATACTATTATATTTTATTTTACTTGGTGTCTGCAACCAGAAAATATTAGAAAATAAAACTACATAAATGAGTAAAGATTTTTGGAAAGATCATGTTTTTTCTTTGATGTGTAAAACAAAAAATATATTTCAAAACAATTGTATTTGTTTTGTACTTTTCACCATGTACATTGTGTCAATGAAGATTTACAGAAATAAAAAATAGGGAACAAAAATGACAAAGTTTACAATTAAATTGATCTTCTACTTTTGGATTTTCCCATTAGGGTATCTCCTCTTTGTCCTTCCCCTTGACCTCTTACCTGACAGCTCCATTTCCAAAATCCTTCTACCTTTATAACCATCTCCCTCCTCTGTACATATCCAAACCATTCTGTCACAGTGTAAGTTGAGTATTAAGGCACTGTGACTTGAAATAACCATAGACACAAGTTTTCATTTATCACTACTATTATTTATTGGGCAACATGTGTGTATATATATATATACGCACACAAAGATTGCAAACACTCACCAGCTTCCATTTTCCAAACCTGTGCAATATACAACCTGGGACTTTTATACACTTAACATGCTGAGAAGCCATTTTTGTGTGATGTAATATGGGTCACCAGTTCATGCCTGTATAAAAATGTATTGTTTTGGTGGTGAAAGTCTTAATGGGGGTTGGACATGTGTTGAATTGTATGTTTGTGTTTATTTATTTTCATTAATGCAGATGTTGTTGGCCACTGATTGTTGCCCATGTTCCTATAGTTAGAGGAGAGAACCCCCTACCAATTTCAGAATGGTTAGATCCAGGGGCGGGACTAAGAGAATAAAATGGCTCCCATACAGTCAGTCTGGGTGGGTTATTGTAACAGTTGGTGTTTGTAGGTGGTGTACCAAGTAAATGCTATGGTCTTACTGAGTGTGGGCACTAATAAATCACCCTTCACCTGACTCCAAGCGGCTTCTGTGTCACATTTGCCTCCTATCCCCGGTTAAATCCTAACAATCTCAATCTAGCCTCTCTGGCCTTGTCCCCAAAACAGCCAAACTGAGCTGTCAACCTGATGTGCTCGTTTCTAATCCTGTCCATCCTTGTCACTCCTAAAGAGATCCTCAACATCTTTATTAACCTTGGAGCCTTCCTCACCTCATCCTTTCTAATATTTCCTGTTTTCTACTCTACTATTTCACCTTCCCCTTCTCTTCTTTCCCTCTCATTTTCCTCATTTATCAGCTCCTCAAAATATTCCTTCCAGCTTCTCTGCACACTCTCCTCACCTGTTAGAACCTTTCCATCTCTATATTTACAGTAATCACCCTTATCTGTTGCACATCCTTCTAATGTCTATCTCCCTGTCTTGTACAAGTCCTTATCACTTTCCCTCGTGTCTAGCCTTTGCCATGTCCCTCTTGACTCTGCATTTGGATTCCCTTTAATTCTGTCTATTTTCATCACTGGTCTTTTTAGCCAGCCTCTTCCTCTGAATGCTGTCCTGTACTGCCTCATTCCACCACCAAATAAGTGTAAACTACATCTACTTCCACCTGCTTAGCAAAGTCTACCACCATCTGTCCTTCTAGGTTCCTTTACTACACCAAACCTGCCCATCGCTTCCACATCACCTCTGTTCCCCTCACCAACATGCCCGTTGAAGTCTGCTCTAATCACTACTCTCTCCCATCTGGGAATATTCTCTATCATCTCACTCCAGAATCTCTCCTGACTGACCACATTCAACATCACCACATCAATTTATAACTTTTGTCTGACATTCTTTTAATACATTTGGCATGTTTTACACCAGATGCCCTTCCTGATGCAACTCTCTCTATTTTCCCAGATTGGGATCGACACAGAAGTCACTGTCTTGCAACCCATTGGCTAGATTTTTTAAAATTAAATTAATATTTCTCCCTAATCATTCAAAAATGTCTACCCACATAATAAATTCATTGTTAAAACTGTTAAAATGGTTAAAATTGGATTTCTTTAGGATCATATTGTGTTTTGATTTTCAACAAATTGACATTTTTACTACACATATTGATCATAACTGATTACTCTAAGATCGCAAATCTAAAATCCCTAGACTTGCCGCTCTCTCATTTCTCAGGAAAGAGTGTGATTAGATGGGTTCCGTTCCATTGTTTCACTGGACTGGTATGTTCTCACATGAACAAGGTTGTGTTTGATTCAAGGTTGTAACAGGTCTAGCCTGCTACTAGATATAGTTCCATTCCTTACCTATAGGGGGCAACTTTGAGTGTGTTGAGTGTATATAAGGTAGTAGGCTAGTAGAAGAAAAAGGTATGGCTTCCACCAGAGTTTGTGCTTTACCAGTGTTTGTAATGGCTTCTTTGAAAGGCCTCTTGATGGGAAACTATTGTTTCTATTGCCATTAAGGGCCTTTTGTGTCCATTCCGTTTCATGCTTAAAGCATAATACGGACAATGGATTGAATCTGTGAAGGCTTACTGGAGTTGAAAGAATCTAGCTACCTTATACGAGTGTATGTTGATGGAGATGCTTTAAAAAGATTTAACTCAACACGGATAAACAAATAACTTCTTTGTAAAAACATTGTTTGCTTTTGTCATCAGCGTTTCTGGTCTTCTCAAAACTGGACATCTACGCAGATAAAACTGTTTTTGTCAACATTCTGAATTCATCCAAAATATATTGCTCAAAGATTTGTGTATGATTGTAAAGCTGAGTAACACTGTTTTATTATATTTAATGAGGGTTTAAGGTGGATGAGAGTTCATTTAAATACCCACACACACAATTCAGATATATATCTAACTTTGGTTTAAGTTTGAACAGAGTGGTTATAAGGTTGCAACTTGAAATTCCCAATGCTCAACCAAGAACAGAGAAGAAAATGCCTTCTAAGCTTGAAAATCATACTATTACCAGGGTAGCGTTCACATCTATGTGTTCCTCACTAGTTTATTTTTAATTACAATGAAAACACAGAACCAACTCCTGGAGAACTTTTAAAAATAGTGGGCGTGGCTCCAAGATATCACACATCTCAATAGCTTTCCCTTTCTTTTACGGACACAACACAAACTTTAGGATCCTGAAATATGTGTGTGAAGATGCTAATGTAAGCTCAATCTCAGCTTTATAAATTTCTCAACAAGGCAATGGAGAAGCCTTTTAAATTTGGTGAGTATTTCTACTTGCTAGAAAACTACTGGACGAAAAGAGATTTTTTATTATTTATTATAATTTTTTTTTCTGAGCCAGAAATGCATAAAGTTAAGACAACAAATATATAAGGCATAAAAACTATGCAAAATATTTTTGTTTGTAAAAAAAAGTTTTTTTTAAATAAAAGTGTTTTTTTATCACAGTGTTTCATTTGATATAAATGTTTACTGCCTCCTATTTTCAATACCAATATTTACCATATGACTGATCACATTTATTCTAATAATTTGATCTAATAAAAAATTATCTAATTATTATTTTTTATTTTTATTTTTGTGAACTCATTGATCGCATGACAATAATCTATACATATTGTATAGTATACTGTAACCAGTTTATATTATTATGTCCCTCTTTTAGTCAATGTGACTCTGGATCCTGATACAGCAAATTCTAAACTTCTCCTTTTTGATGATCAGAAATAAGTGGGCCATGAAGGGAAGCGACAGATTCTCCCAGATAACAATAAATTATTGTCTATTTTAAAATTTAAATATTTGTTGAGTAATGATGTATCATATTTATCAATGTAAATGATTGACCAACAGTTAATTTGTAAAAAGTTTTTTTTCTTTTAGCAAAGAGAGACAGAACTCCATCTCGATCATCAACTACTCCTGAATAAACAGATCATGAATAAATAAACTGATAATTTATTGATTAAATTAAATTGTATAGATTATAATAAGATTCATTCATTAAATAACTCTTTTCTATTTATTAAATATGTGGAGGATCATAAGACAGGCTGCTGATGATTGTGTGAATTTCTGCCTACTAGAGGCACAAATCTGCAATTAAGATTTGTTGGTTTATTTTTGAAAGGAAACCAATGGGAGTGGCTTCATGATGTAATTTAGGTGAAACGAAAGGTACAGTTTAAAGCTGTTTGGAATTGAAAATGCAGATCATTTCAGCTGAACACCATCAAAGACCTCGAACAACTCTGGGTAAATTCTAAGAAAATAAATATATATTGAATATTTAATAAAATAATTGATTGTTTATTTAATATAATATATTGTAGTGTCACTGATAGGGCATGTTTAGAATAATTTAAAAAGGAACTCATATATTATTATAATTTATTATAATATAATAAATATAATTTATTATAATTTCTGCATATATTGCTTTAACTTAATATCCATATACAATATATATATTTAATCCATATACAATATATATATATATATATATATATATATATATATATATATATATATATATATATATATATTGTATATGGATTGTTTTTTGTTTTTTTTTTGTTTTTATTTAAAGGTATTTGGATGTTAAATTTTTTTCAAGTTCATTCAAATTTATAATATTTTATATCTAATTTATGTTTATTATCATTATTATTTACTATTTAGTTACTGAGTTTAATCAAGAGCCATCCCCCCTCTCTCTCTCTACATGAGCCTTACAGAGTCTTGTGTGCACAGCCACTATGGTTTTGCAATCAGTTTATACAGAGGGAATTCCCAGAAGTTTAATTGAGATCAGTTTCATTTCAGAACTGTCTTCACGCTTCTCAAGAAATCAGATAAAGTTAAAGTTAGTTAAGGAAAAACATGTTAGGGAAATTCTGAGGGTGTGGAATTCTGAGGGTGTGAGATTCATGTGTTGTTTCACTCTATAATACTTTTCAACCTGAAGTTGATATAAAAAAGCATGAACTGATTAATTTTGTGGAAAACCTGGAGACCAGCATTACTCTGTCAGAAACATGGGACACCGTTGGAGGTGTTCTGCAGAGACGACGGAATCTGTATATTTCAGTTCCACTCACAGACTGACGATTCTTACAAAGCAAAAAATTCAAGTCAAAAAGGTGAGATACATTTAGACATAGAAATAAATCCATATAAAAGTCAGAGTTTTTGGAATATTTATTAGATTGTATATATTTATAATAGACTCAGGTAGGAACAATGCATGAAGATGTTAAAGATGTTTAAAAAGACACTGAAAAAGTCAGAAACACCTCAGAATGCAAAAAAGTCTTCACCAGGTCCTATCAATAATCCATCTTCTTAATGGGCCAAAAAATCAATATACTTCTTTTATTCAAAAGGACTGCACCAATAAACAGTGTGTGGAGCTGTTGAGGAGAGTTCTGTCTCAGCTTCTGGAGTCTCTCAACAAGGAGATAGGCCAGTTTGCTGACTTTGGTAAGAACATGTACAGTAACTTGGTTGTCATTAAGGTTATTTCTGATGATTTAATTTTAACTTTTATTTTACTTTAAACATTTGTTGAAGAACATTGCATACAAGGCCTACATTATTATATAATTAAAATGCTCCATATTGGCAGGGTACAGTCCTCTGTGCACCATGATATTCTTAATAAGATACACAAACCCAGGTCTTGTTCGCTGGCAATTTAACTGACACAGTTGCGATGAGTGATGGTGCTCAGTAATGTCTGTGTAAACTATTCTGTGCAATGTCTAGCCAAATATCAGATGACATAAATGTGTTTATATTGGGCAAAACTGGAACACTGGTTTCCTTTGCTGTTCCTTATCAGATTAACTGTAACTAATTTGCTATAGTTCTGTGTGAATGAAAGGATTTAATTAAAAACTCTGATGGTCTTTATTCATCAATAATAAATTTGAAAGAAACCATAGGAAAACAATCAAAGGAAAAAACAAAAAGTCAAGCGAATCCTTGGCTTCTTCCAATGACTAGTTTCTGATGCCCTCTAGTGGCTGGCTGCAGTACAAAGTTCAATGTTGCATATCCAAAAAATAAAAATACCAACAACCAAATAATTCCAATTTCTGTTCAGATGCTCTTGACTCATGCCTTAATGCATTTAATAATTTTAGTTTTCCTTTTCAAACCCGTGTTCACCCTGTTTCATAAAAGGCACACCCACTGTACAAGTTCTGGCCTCAACACTGGTTAAAATAATTATTTATTCCTAATTTGATTTTTAAATAATAATTTATAAAATCTAATTTGATTACAAACTTGATTCTAATTTGTTTCTATACCATATATAATCTACTATATATTGTATCTAATTTGATTGCTCTTTTTCAAACAGATCTGAAAAGAATTCAGCAATATGCAGGTGTGTGAGCCTTGCTTCATCTTATGACATTGCATATATATATATATATATATATATATATATATATATATATATATATATATATATATATATATATATATATATATTACACACTATATAATATACGTATGTCACAAACTATATAGGTGTGTGATAAAACGGATGTCAATTGTGTCTCTTTCTTTCAGTGGATGTGACTCTGGATCCTGATACAGCTCATCCTGAACTCATCCTGTCTCAAGATGGGAAACAAGTAAGACATGAAGACTTGCGACAGAATCTCCTTCATAAACCAGAGAGGTTTGATTATTGTGCCTGTGTGCTGGGAAAGGAAGGATTCTCCTCAGGGAGATTTTACTATGAGGTGCAGGTCAGAGAAAAGACTAAGTGGGATTTAGGAGTGGCCCAAGAGTCTGTTAGCAGGAAAGGGCAAATAATAACCAGCCCTAAGAATGGATACTGGACGGTGTGGCTGAGAAACAAGATTAAATATGAGGCTTGTGATTCTCCCCCTGTTCCCCTCTCCTTGAAACAGGCTCCCCAGAAGGTGGGAGTGTTTGTGGATTATAAGGCAGGTCTAGTCTCCTTCTATGATGTTGATGAAAAGTCTCTTATTTACTCTTTCACTGGTCAGACTTTCACTGAGAAACTTTATCCATTCTTCAGTCCTTCACGCAATTATCATGGTAAAAACTCAGCACCACTGATCATCATGCCTCTTACACAATTGACTTGAGCTGTTTACTTCAGCATTGCCTCAAACAATACACCCTTTTATCAGACATGTTTTACTGATATTCAGGACATGCTATTTTATTTTATATGTTTATTTTATCAAATTGTGATGAAATAATAAAAATATTTTGTTAACAAATAAATGCTTATCTGTTATCTCTTCTATTTCAAAATTCATAGTCTATAGTAAGCTAATATAATCTTGGCAAACCAATACTTTGTCAGTCTAAATTTAAACTAAAATGATAGTAAAAGTTTCCTGCCAATAGCATATCTTTTTATTAGGTTTACCTGTATATCATTTTCTTGACATGAGTGTACTGTATAAGATTTATGGTCATCAACTTGTCCAAGCACTTAATATGTTTGGGTTCCTAACAGTCCTCATCAATGATTCCAATGTTGCCTCAACCATTGTTTTTACATGCCTGAGCTCATATATAGATATAAGAAATATCACAACGCAATGTGAAAAAACTAGTTCATGTTTTTCTTACCTCTGAGTTGGATTACAGTATTGTAATATCTTATTTTCTGGATATTCCAGTAGGTAAATAAGCAAACTCCAGTTAGGAGGCAGAATTAGTGGAATTAGCAAAGTTAGGCCAGAATGTGGAAGATCTAATCTTTTACTTATCGATTGATTATAAAATGCTACTTCTGAAATATAAAGCACTGAATGGACTCATGCTACATTACCTGTGGGATGACTGGTTTTGCCACATAACTGACTTGAGCAAGCCTTACAAACCTTTCCAGAACCATGCTGACTGCCATAGTGGACTGGCTCCCCAGTATCAACTTGAAAAAAGAGTATGGTTGCTACCCATGACCTCTGACAGCCACATGTGTGCAAGAAATTTAGTTTCACATACACTGACCCTTTTCAGAATATACAAACAAGTAAACAAAGCAGCCAACAAGCTGTATCTCCCTTGTCATTTCTACCAAAACCTTGAAATAAAATTCCCATCATGCAACTTGGAACATTTTCCACACTAGTTTTCACTACCAACAAACATTTTCTATAGGGTTCCTTGTTCTGAAGTGTAAGCTAAATCTCTGAACTATCTCACTGGGCTACTGGTAGCTTCTTTCAGTTGGTTTTGTGGAACTGAGAAGGGTGGATTTGTTTACCCTTATCTTTTTTATTTGCTTTAATAAATTGTTCGATAAAATCATACGATACTCTTTGAATGTCTGAGCCTTTGCATCAAATGCTGTCAGTGATCCAAAAGTTCCTGTAGACATAGTTTGTTTGTTTAATTATTTATTTGTTTATTTATCTGTTTATAATGGTTTCTCTGCAGTCCTTATTTCCTTCAAATACTTTGTTAACCACAATTTTGTACAAAATAACCACAAAAAAATCCCATCTTAATCCAAAAATGTAGTGTCTTGTGCAAAGTTAAGCCAACTTAATAAATGTTGGATGACTTGATAAACACATTAAGGTCTTTCAGCCTCACAAAGCACTGCATGGGCTTTCTTCCTTTTTAGCCAAAGAACTCTTCTGCTTCTCTTACAGTAACAGATGAGATCTTATTAACAACAGTATGCACACATTGACACCTAGTGGTCATTCAAGGATTTTTGCCATAACATTAATTGCATTTTCCTCAGCATACCACAGAACATTAATCACACTTTAACCTCCCTCTCTGTCTAACTGTGCTAGCAGGGTTATAACTATGTGTCTATTACCACACTACTTTTACATCTCTGTACAATGTGTCTCAAGAAGACTCAAACCTAATGAAAAATCTGCATTGTGTATTTTCTTGCTCTTCATGCTGTAGAGGAGCTACACAGGTGACAAATTGACCAATGTTAATTATGAAGTTTCTGCATCTCCAGTCAAGTACCAAGCATCACCACAGCATGAGTCACAGGCCTTAGACATCATCACACCCCTAGTCTGCTAGAACTTTAATATAAATAAGTCTGACTTCATTACAAATGTATCCTCAACCTCAATGCATAATGAATTCATTTATTCATTATTCATTCAAAAACATACAAAAACAAACTTTACAAACTTTACAAAAAATGGATTAAAAGGACTATTTATGCTCTGCATTCAAATTTAAATAAATAAAAACAGTACTTCTGATGCTCTAACATATTAGCTTGACAAAACATTTATGCATTGCTAGTCAGATCAATTATTTTGGTATATGTTGTGCAAAGTATTAGTCTTAACAGATCAGTTTTAATGTGTTACATGAAAAAAACTGCAAAGTTGGTATCTGTGTCCACTAAAATAGAAATAGAAAAACAGAACACAGGAAGTGGTAAAGCTTTAACACACACCACTGCTCTGCCAGTCAGTCAGTCATTAGAGGGACAGGATGGAGCTCAGTTCACTGCCTGTGATGCTCTGTGAGTAAATGTTCTCTTTGTGTCTTCATTAGAATGAGTGGTGGGTTATAAAGTTGTTCATCTGCAGTCTGAATGTCCTGAATGATGAGCTTATTGTGTGATTTAGGACATTGTGTGTACTTCATCATGACTGTTCAAGTGGATCAGCGTCTCCATATCTGTTATAAGAAGGGTTTAGTTTGATGTGTAAATACTCTCAGTAACTATGATAGTTCAACAGGTAAGAGTACAAGTAGAGCAAGTTTAAAACACAGGGTTTAAATCATCTAATGATGGTAAATGACTCAGTAATGTTGGAATCTTTACCTTACCTTCTTAGTCCTGCTTTCATCTGCTGATCTTTACAGGAACAAATTCTCATGATCATTTGATCTGCTAAAAGAAAATAGTTGCATTTGTACTTTGATAAGTGGAAGTGGAAATTGTTGTGAAAGACGAGAAGTATAAATTCATTATGTTCTTGCTCACTCTTTATGAGTGCAATATTTTTTTAAATTGAGAGCTACACTTGGGCTTCCTGAAGAAATAAAATTTGCATCATGCAGAACGTGCAGCATTCTCTCTTCCACAATGAAGTGCACACATGGGGAAGTTACTGTACAGAGGCCTACAGTCAGTGGTTTTGCTTCTATTTTCGTTAAATCAACAAATTGTGTTTAGCAGAAGGAGGTGTTTAAATGATGTGAGAGAGCATTAGTCATGAAAGAGACTCTGAGAGGTTGAATGCAGATGTAGAGAAAGTTTAATGACACACTAGGAAAGGAGTGAGTGGGGAACAAAGAAAGCAGAAAATCAAACAGTGAAGTAGAATATAGAACTCGACAAACAATTCAATGAAGTCGATATGTTTAGTGGCATGGGTACATTAAAAGGAGTTTCACCCTGAAAGAAGGTGCACAACCATACAGCACAGCTGCACCTCAGAGGGTCCTCATTTCCCTACTCCCTAATTAGAAAGGGAACTGAAAAGGATGGAATCAATGGGCATAATCTAAAAAGTAACAGACCCGACTGAGTGGGCACCTATGAGTGCATGTCTATGGTTCTGGAAATAGAGGAAGAATCTGCGTGAACTTAAAATTACTTAATGAGAATGTGAAACGCAAGAAGTTCATCTTACTTCCCTTGGACAATATGCTCCCCAAGCTAGCCAAGAGTACAGTTTTCTTCAGTTTAGATGCAGAAAGAGGATTTTGGCAAATACCTCTAGATGGAAATAGTGCTCGTTTGACCACCTTTATCACACCGCTAGGTAGGTACTCTTTTAAATGGCTAACATTTGGCATCACATCAGCTACTGATATCTTTCAATGTAAAATGTCAGAGATGTTGCTTGGACATGATGGGACAGTCGTATACATGTATGACATTTTAATTTTCAGAGAACACAGTAAATACATTATGAGAGATTTAAGAGGGTCATGGAGACCCTGGTCTCAAGCTCTGGCTTAGTGAGGAATCAAACAGATGTGTTATTACTCTTTCTGCATGTCTACACACTGGTACACTGATGTACAGGACTAATACAACACTGTAAATAAATCAGGAAGTTAACAATGCAGCCAATAACAAGCTATTTATGAAGTGAAGTGGATTCACTGTAAAACCCTGATAGAACATCATCACACAGTTGTGTTCAAATAAAAAGCAGTATGTTAATAAAAGGGCAAATATTTTAATAGCTTTTATGTCCATATTTCAAAGACAGTATAAATATTAAATTCCAAAACAAAGTATTATAAATAAATGTAATTGTAATAATTGTATTAAACAATGCAAATAAACTGTCTGAGAAAAGTCTGAATTTGTGATATTTGCTTGCTGACTCACGACTGTGCAGCAATGCACAGATTGAGCCATATCTTCAAGTTCGCCGATGACACGACCGTGGTGGGTCCCCTGAACATCAACGGATCATCTGTAGAGATCATCAAGAGCACCAAATTTCTTGGTGTTTATCCAGCGGTGAACTTCACCTGGTCACTCAACACCAGCTCCACAACCAAGACAGCCCAGCAGTGTCTCTACCTCTTACAAAGGCTGAGAAAAGCCCATATCCCTCCCCCCATCTTGAATACTTTTTACAGTGGGACCATTGGGAGCATTCTGAGCAGCTGCATCACTGTCTGGTTTGGGACCTGCACCATCTCAGATTGCAAAACCCTGCACCGGATAGTGAGGGTATCTGAGAAGATCATTGGAGTCTCTCTTCCCTCTATCATGGACACTTACTGTACACCACACGCTGCATCCGCAAAGCAAACAGCGATGTGGCGATTATTTGAGCACGAAAGGTGCCATACTGTCTTAATACACCTTGGATAAAACTTTAAAGTCATCTAAAAGTTTGATAGCTAAACCACGCCCAGAGACACCTGAAACAAAGGGAGTTTTTTCCCTCCGAAATCTTGACCGAAGTATTGGTCATCTCCCCAAAGATGGGTGGAGTTCACGACCTTTAAATTGTCACAAACACCACCAATCCGTGGTCAGACTTTCGGGAACAGCTTGGAGACGACTCCACCTTCTTTCAAAGAAGTTCCTGCAAGCTTCACTTCCAAGAACGACAACTATTCTGATATTCAGGAGAACTTGGAAGAACGTCTGACCCCACCCTAACTGACTTTTCAGAGATTTCTCTGTTGCTTCCGGACTCTTGTGCAGTAAGCCAATGCAAGTAACCGTTTCCTTTACCAACCAATTTAGATGCATATTTTAAGTGTGAACCTTGTATTGTGTCTTGAGGTGAATTTAAGTTTCTGTGATGATTTCCCAGTTAGGGTGTGATTAATTTTTGAGTCTAAGCTTGCCATTCCTTTCCTTCCTTTCTCTAATTTCTTCTTTCCAGTCTCTTCCTCCCTTTCCCCAATTTTAATTTATTTTGTTTTATTTTATTTTCATCTTCATTTTCCCTATTTATTTTGTTTGTTTGTGTAGTTAGTTTTATGTTGTGTTTGTCTCATTCATCAAATGCCATATTTTTGTTACACAAGTGATTGTCTCTGAGTAAGGTACCTGCAACATCTGGTCTGAATTACATGCTCTATTAAGTTAATTTAATTTAAATTACGGTATAAAGTAAAAGGGAAGCGAATCTTTCTTGGCCGGGAAGATACTGCCTTCATAGAATCAATAAAGGTTACACGGCCTGTTCGCCGGACGAACAGACCAAATAAGTGTAACGTTAATTCCATTACCGTTAATTTCAACTTAGGTTAAAATATTTAGAAGTCACTATAACACAATATAGTTACTTATAAATATTTACCTTGCTTCGCAAGCCAAAATCGCTACATTTGTTTTTTTTTTCTTCTGAACCAGGAATGTATAAAATTAATACAGCAAATATCTAAGAAATAGATTTTTTTGTGTGAAAAAAATGGTATATATTTTTTTTATCAGTGTTTCATTTGATATGAATGTTTACTGCTTTCTATTTTCTATACCAATATTTACCATATGACTGATCGGATTTATTCTAATAATTTCATCTAATAAAAAAATCTTATTTTTATTTTTTTTTTTACAAAAAGAGCTGAAAAAATTTCAGCAATATGTAAGTGTGTGAGCTCTTATTGATCACATGACAATAATCTATACATATTCACTACTGTATAGTATACTGTAACTAGTTTATATTATTATGTGTCTCTTTTAGTCAATGTGACTCTGGATCCTGACAAAGCAGATTCTAAACTTCTCCTTTCTGATGATCAGAAACAAGTAAGCCATGAAGGAAAGCGACAGATTCTCCCAGATAACCCAGAGAGATTTGATCGTTTTTCTGATGTACAGGGAAAAGAGGGATTCTCCTCCGGGAAATTTTAATACAAGGTGCTAGTCAGTTGGAAGACAAGTGGATGTTAGGAGTGGCTCGAGAGTCCATTAACAAGAAAGGAAGCATTATAGTATGTCTGGAAAATGGATACTGGACTAAAGATTAGATACAAGGCTTGTGAGTCTCCCCATGTTCCCCCTCGTCTTGAAACAGGCTCCTCAGAAGATCAGAGTGTTTGTCGACTACAATAAAGGTCTGATCTTTTATGATGTTGATGCCATGTCTCATATTTACTCTTTCACTGGTCAGTGTTTTACTCATAAACTCTGCCCAAGCTTCCGCCCCTTCCTCAGTGATGGAGGTAGAAATAATCACTGATCATCACACATGTTGAACATTTCAGTGAGATCCATTCTCATCAAAACTTGGTTATGTGAAGCCAAAAGCATAGTGACATACTTCTTGTTTCTTAAACTCCATGTATGCCATAATATGCTACCATTAGTATAGTAACAACTTACTCAGGGACTTGGAATGACAGAATGGTGTGCGTTAGTACTGATTTAACCCCTTTAAGCATTGCCCCCCTTTTGCAGCTTTTTCACCTACATGACCTACCCAACAAAAAGTGGTACAGCTCCCACATACTTTGACATACAGGGGTAAGCCTGTCTCATTTGAAAGAAGAGATTCTCTAGTTTCAGAAACTAGTTTCAGATTGATTCTAGGCCTTACTGGCACAAAGTTACAGGGGTTTGAATGCAGGTTTTCATTTCCGCCTGGGTTGTTTACCTGATAAACTGATTAATCTTATTTTTCTGGAACATGTTAGGGACCAAATAACAACTGAGAGTCATAGCCATATGTCTTGACTTTCACCAAAAAAAATTCAAGTCAAAAGACCCAAAAATGGCTTCAATAAAAATATTTTTCTACGGACATGGTCGTCTGGTGCAGCATTTTTGTGTATTTGTTTACTGTATAACTTTGAAATAAAAGGCTGCAGGCTCAGTCTGACAAGCCGTAAATAAGCCTAGACTCTCTCTCTATCACTCTGGTGTGAAAACAGGCCTGTAACTTGACACCCTGAGCTGTGAGAGCGACAAAAGGTCAAGGATTACGCAAGAATTCTCCTGCGCATCCAGTTCACGCAGACACAGGCAAAGAAGGTAATGCATGTCATATACCGTTGGAATCGTCTGCTTGTTGGCTAAACGGCTGTATAGGTCCCAGCCCATTTCATTGCTATTGGAAGGAGTAATTGTCAGTCAAAAGCGAGTTCCCAAAAATTAGGTCATGCCACCATTGGCTTCCCAGCTGTCTATCTCTGCCATACACCGATTGGCTCAAATGAGGGCTTATTTGATTCGTTAGGACCTGGGCTATAAATATGACGTAGACTTTGAATTTTTGAATATCCCAATTAGGAGTTAGAGCGGCAAAACAAGATGATGGTGCACTTCTGTTTCCAGTTTTCAGAACACTAACGGAATATTTGTGGCGCGACCAGAGCGTTTTGGATTAAAAGTTACAGATTTTTTTTTACAGATTTCAATTCCTTGGGCCTGTGTGGATTTTTGTGGATTATTTGTGTTGGAATATATTACCCCAGTGAAGAAAGAGACGCGTCTAAAGGTAAGGGAAAAACCGGTCTAGCGCCACCTAGGTCAGTTTTGTCCGAAATTTTTTTTGTAATTGTATGAAGGCTGTGAATCATATTGTGCTTTGTGTGTGGGCTTAAAAAATTATTGAGAGTATAAACTTTACTAGGTAAATAGATTTTTTCGTGTTTTTGGAGGATTTGATGCTTTAAAGTTGAATTGAAGCTTGTTTCTGGGTCATCCCCTAGTGGTCACTTCTACTTCCGTGCCGTGCACAGCACGGCGACCCGTAACCTTGACAGTCACAAGCAAGCCATTATATCTACTGTAGTTCAGCTGGCTACCATTGACTTTTTCACTTTTTTAGTGCACTAAACTTGTACTAACTGTTGTTAAATTTATAAAGAAATAAAATCACAGAACATAAACTTTGCATGTTAATTGCAGTTTATTTGATATTTATGTAAGTCTGAAACCTGATATCTGATATCTGATATTTGATATTAATGCAGCTAACACCTCATGTCTGATTTCATAGGCTTATGGTACTAGTGAAGTGTTGCTCTAGCTAGCTAACTACAATTAGACTCTAACTAGATGTTACATAACTAGAAACATTAAGTAATCTGGCTGCATAAAATCTGTTCTGTAATTATTATTATCATCAATAAATAATTAATTAATTTTCCCAGTTTGAAAACAGCATGCGTTACTTCCGCATTTACTGATTACAATAGCGGTCTATAGCTGTGTTGCAGCTGTCTTTTCAGTGCCAGAGTATACAGTAAGATCATAACTGCTTTAGGTTGAAGGAGCTCTGGTGACATGTAGGGTCCATTTGTTATGCGAGACACAGAGGAGGAAGCCAGAGTGAAAGCAAACAGAGTTTATTTGCAAGAAAACACGGAAGTAGAGTAATCTGGTGGTGCGTGGTGGAAGCACGGCCCACAGAGGTCCAGAGTTAGGAAGGCAGTCTGTGTTATCCGGTGGTGCGCGGTGGAAGCGCGGCCCACAAAGTCCAGAGTATTGGGAAGAAAGGCAATCGGTGTAATACCCAGGGGAGTGCTTAGGAGAAGCACAAAGCTGAACACGAACACGAGAGTCAAGAGGAATGAACAGCCAAACCATGGATAATAACTGACGGTGGGTGGGAGTGAGAGAGGGGATTATATTTGGTGGTTGATGAGAGTGAAATGAGAGTCAGGTGTGTGCAATTAGTAAGCCGGCGAGCCGCTCCATGCGTGTGGGGCACGCACGGGAGAAGAGTCAGAGAGCTCCCTGACACCACCCCCTCCCCCAGGGGTGGCACCGGACGCCCTGACCCGGCGATGAGGACAACCCTTAGCCCTGGGCGCCGGGCGGTGCGGGTGGGCAGCATGGAACTCCACCAGCAGACTTGGGTCCAGCACGTCCTGCCAGGCCACCCATGACCAATCCTCTGAGCCGTAACCCTCCCAGTCTACCAGGTATTCGAGGCAACCTCCGCGCCGCCTGGAGTCCAGGACTTCCCGCACCACGTAGACGCCAGGCTGAGCCATGACTTCCGACTGGACGGGCGCCACGAGGTCACCTGGAGGGCGAGAGACAGATGAGTCACAAGGTTTAAGCAAGGACACGTGAAAGGTGGGGTGTATGCGGTACCTTGACGGCAGCTCCAGCCGGTATGAAATGTCGCTGATCTTCCTGGAGATCCTGAAAGGCCCAATGAACCTGGGGCTAAGCTTGCGGCTTGGCAGCTTCATCTTCAGGTCCTTCGTGGAGAGCCACACCCTATCCCCGGGGCGGTTATGAGGAGACTCTAGACGCCGAGCATCAGCGTGCCGGCGTGTGTCGGAGAGCCCGACGCAGCTGGGTGTGTGCTGACTCCCAGACCCGGTGGCTCTCCCGGTACCAGGTGTCCACCAATGTCACGTCGCTAGGCTCGTCTGACCATGGGAACAGGGGCGGCTGGAATCCCAGCATGCATTGGAAAGGGGTGAGGCCCGTGGCGTCCTGGCGGACCGAGTTCTGAGCATATTCTGCCCAGGGCAAGAAACGAGCCCAATCCCCCTGATCCTGGCTGCAGTAAGTCCTTAAATATCGGTTCAGCTCCTGAATCTTACGTTCGACTGGCCGTTAGAATGCGGGTGGTACCCTGACGTCAGATTGATCGACACCCCTTGGAGCTGGAAGAAAGCCCGCCAAACCTGAGACGTGAACTGGGGCCCACGGTCTGAAACTATTTCCTCCGGGAGACCAAAGTTCCTGAACACATGGTGGAAGAGGGCCTCGGCAGTTTCGAGGGCTGTGGGCAGGCCCTTCAGAGGCACCAAGCGGCAGGCCTTGTAGAAGCTGTCCACCGCTACCAAGATGCATGTGTTACCTCCTGACTGTGGCAGGTCGGTCACGAAGTCTATCCCTAGGTGTGACCAGGGGTGCTGAGGTACGGGAAGCGGCACCAACTTGCTGACGGGCAGGTGGCATGGTACCTTTGCCATGGCGCAGGTGGCACACTCCTGGACATAGTGGGTCACCTCCTCTGCCATCCTCGGCCACCAGTAACTCGCCTGAAGAAGCTGGACTGTCCTCCTCTCTCCCGGGTGGCCCGTGCCTGGTCCCTCACGGACCGACTGGATTAACCCCCGACGGCAGGAGGTGGGGACAAAGACACGTCCCTCGGGGCACCCTCGGGGCACCCTTTCACTGTCCACGTCCCAGACAATAGGCCCCACGATGATCGAAGGAGGAAGGATGGGGTCTGGATGGGATTGAGTCTCCGGGCCTCCCGCAAGTACTGGAGATTCTTGTGGTCAGTGACCACGGTAAACTGGTGCTCTGCGCCCTCTAACCAGTGCAAGTTTTATTGCCAGTAACTCACGGTTTCCGATGTCGTAGTTCTGTTCCGCCGCAGAGAGCTTGTGTGAGAAGAAGGCGCATGGATGGAGCTGTGGTGGGGTGCCTGACCGCTGAGAGAGAGCGGCCCCCACCCCTGTCGAGGAGGCATCTACCTCAACCACAAAGGGCCTCCGGGAGTCTGGGTGACATAACATGGGGGCGGAGCAGAAGCGCTGGCGGAGCACCTTGAATGCCCCCTGGGCCTCCTTGGTCCACCTCAGGGACTGTGCCTTACCCCTGAGGAGAGATGTGAGGGGAGTGGTGATCTGGCTGTACCCCTGGATGAACCGCCGATAAAAGTTGGCGAAGCCCAAGAAGCGTTGGAGCTCCTTAATCGTCTCCGGGAAGGGCCAGTTCCTTACTGCTCTAAACTTTCTCTCGTCCATCTGTATTCCCCGTGCACTGATGACGTAGCCCAGAAACTGCACCTCCTCACGGTGGAACTCACACTTTGAGAGGTTAAGGTAGAGCTGTTGGGAACGAAGTGCCCCTAGAACCTCACGTACGTGGGTATGGTGCTCCTCCAGGTTCTTGGAGTAGATCAGGATGTCATCGATGTACACCATGATGAACCTTTGTAGGTAGGGTCGGAGCACTTTGTTCATGAACCCATGGAACACAGCTGGAGCGATGGATAGGCCGTACGGTATGATCCGATATTGGTAGTGTCCGGAGGGCGTGATGAAAGCTTGAGATTGAGCTTGGTGAACACACATGCCTCCCTTAGGGCCTTGAGAGCTGCTGGAACAAGCGGGAGAGGGTAAGGGAAAGGAGAGGTCTGGGCGGTAGTTCAGCTGTTGGTAGTCTATGCACGGACGCAGGCCCCCATCCTTCTTCCCTACAAAGAAAAAGCTCGAAGCAGCCGGGGAGGATGACTTGGTGATGAACCCCTGCTGGAGAGCCTGCTGGACATACTCCTCCATCGCTCGATGTTCGGGAGCGGAAAGGGGTAGAAGGGGTAGGCCTTCCCAGGATCACGTTGACGGTGGAATCGTCGAGCACCATGAACCAGATTTCCTCCTGGTGGAACAGTCCCACCTGTAGAGTCACTACCGGCGCACAGAACTTGACCCAGCCCTGACTCAGTGGGCATACCTGGATGGTCTGGACGGCTAAGTCCTGGGAAACCCTCTCTCGGGGGAGCCATAAGCTGGTGAGGCAGGCTTGCGAGATGAAGTTCCCCGCCGGGCCGGAGTCCACCAGAGCATCCATGGAAAGAGAGAGAGCAGGAGTTAGAAGTGTCAAGGTGATTGTAGACAGAGTAGATATGTTTCTCGGAAATTCTACTGTACTCACCTCTGCTCGAGCTGGGCGCGTGGGACATCTGGCGATGGAGTGACCTGGGTTCCCACAATACAGGCCTTCACCAGACGCCAGGCGTCTGTTCTTCTCCCTCTGGGACAGTCTCTGAGAGCTGCATAGGTTCGGTGTCTGAGGTGGTAGTAGGTCCTGTTGGGACCCCTGGGGTTGGTAACATGGGGTGGCACGCCGCCAGCCTCTGAGAAAGGCCAATGGGCTTCTTAATGAAGTCCTCCAATCCAATAGTGTCCTCAAATACCGCCATAGCTTGTTTTATTTCTGGAGACAGACCCTGCCGATATATGGTCATGAAGGGACAGGGAGCAGCACCAACTTGCCGAAGGGCAGGTGGTGTGGTACATTGGCCATTGCGCAGGTGGCACACTCCTGGACGTAGCGGGTAACCTGCTCTGCCATCCTCGGCCACCAGTAAAGCGCCTTAATGAGCTGGACTGTCCTCTTCTCCCCTGGCACACGGACGGAGCTGTGGTGGGGTGCCTGACTGCTGGGAAAGAGCAGCTCGCACTCCTGTCGAGGAGGTGTCTACCTCAACCACAGAGGGCCTTCGGGGGTCTGGATGACGTAACATGGGGCAGAGCAGAAGCACTGGCCGAGCTCTCTGAATGCCCCCTGGGCCTCCTAGGTCCACTTCAGGGTCCGTGCCTTACCCCTGAGGAGAGAAGTGAGGGGAGCGGTGATCTGGCTGTAACCCTGGATATACTGACGATAGAAGTTTGCAAAGCCCAGGAAGCATTAGAGCTCCTTAATAGTCTCTGTGATGGGTCAGTTCCTTACTGCTTTAACCTTCCTTTCGTCCATCTGTATTCCCTATGCACTGATGACGTAGCCCAGAAACTGCACCTGCTCATGGAGGTTCAAGATGTCATCAAAATGTCATCAATGTAAACCATGACGTACTTTTGTAGGTAGGGTCGGACCACTTCATTCATGAACCCATGGAACACAGCTGGAGCGATGGATAGCCCAAGCTAGCGCTCTTCCGGACAGGAGTGAGATGAGGAACGCTACTATGGACCGCTCGGAAGGAAAGCGCTGCGGCTGCATCTCTATAAAAAGGTTTACCTGGAGTAGGAAGCCACGGCACACTGAAATTTCTCCCGAAAAAGTTCCCGGGAGCGCCATGGGGCTGCCGGTGATAGCAGGGGGGTCAGGACGAGCCACGGTGGATGGAAAGGCGACTCGAAGCGCGGTGATGAGATCCCGAACCGGATCGGAGGAGGTGCTGGGTCGGTTCTCCATTGTCAGGTAAGACCGGATGGTCCTTTCCTTCTTGTTAGTTCTTTTTCTTACGGTCCGTTATTCTGTTATGCTAGATACAGATGCGGAAGCCGGAGTGAAAGCAAACAGAGTTTATATACCCAAAAAACACGTAACTCGCAGAAAGCGCGGCCCACAAAGTCCTGAGTAGAAATGAAGGGCAGTCTGTGTAATATCCTGGGGAGCACATAGGAGAAGCGCGAAGCTGAAAATACACACTGGAGCATCAAGGAATGCACAGCCGTACCATAGATATTAACGGACAGTGAGTGAGGGTGTGAGAGGGGTATATAAATGGTGGTGTGATGAGAGTGTAATGAGAGTCAGGTGTGTGTAATTAGTAAGCCGGCAAGCAACTCCTTGCGGGCAAGGCCCGCACGGGAGAAGAATCAGGGAGCTCCCTGACAGTTAAATTCTCCAGTCTGAATTAATGCACTCGATCTAATCATCAGTTTGACTATAACAGCAGATTTACACATAAGTGTGAATAACGTGTCTTATCACTTATGTAGTGAAGAACACTTTGTGGTCACTGTGAGATATTTAATGTTTCTCACATAGAGTATTCATTTTCAGTCTCCAATGTTTTTTTAAGCACCAAAAGCACTGCAGGTACATACTGTTAAATGTAGCCAAAAAACAAACAAACAAACAAACAAAAAAACGTTTAGTTCCTGCTTTACTGATGAATTGTTGAATTACTAGATATAACTACACAGATCAGATTGGCAGATTAGTTGGGATTATGGCAAGAATAAATTAATCCAAACACAGTGAACTGGGTGAAGCATGTACACATTTTGTCTGACAATTATATATCTATGTACATTTTAGTATTTATTTGACAATAATCTCTGTTTTCTTATTTTACTGATTGCACTATTAATGATCAGGCTTCTGGGCTAGCAAACTGATTCAAAATAAAACACCAGAAAACACAATGCATATTGGGATATCTAAGACTTTTGGTGAAACTTGATGGAAAAATATCTGGGATTGTAATGAAAAAAATTGTCCAGTTGTCATGTCTGTGCTTTTGGTGACTATTTTACTATTGATCTATGGAGTAAACACATCAGGGAAGTTCATTCAGTAGTGGAGGCGGAGGTGGTTGTATAAACGCAAGCCATTTGTCATTTGTCATGTCTCAGTGGCACAGTGCTGGCAGGAAATTATTGTCTATTTTAAAGTGTAAATATTTGTTGTGTAATGATGTATCATATTTATCAATGTAAATGACTGACCAACAGTTTTGTCTTTTAAAGAAAAGAGAGACATAACTCCATCTCGATCAACAACTACTCCTGAATAAACAGTTACAGATCATGAATAAATAAACTGATAATTTATTGACTATATTAGATATTATAGCTTATAATAAGATCAACAATTCCTGCAAAATAACCCTGTTATCTTTTTGTTTAGATCATAAAACAGGCTGTTGATGATTTTGTGGATTTGAATTTCATAAATTCATGAATTTTATGAATTTTTTACAAATCTGTAATTAAGGTTTTTTTTTGTTTGTTTTGTTTATTTTTGAAAGGAACCAATGGGAGTGGCTTCATGGTGTAATTTTATGAAAGGTACAGTTTAAAGCTGTTAGGAATTGAAAATGCAGGTCATTTCAGTTGAAAACCACCAAAGAGCTTGAACAACTCTGGTTAAATTCTAAAAAAATGAATATATGTTACATGTTTAGAATCATTAAAAAAAAAAAAAAAAAAAAAAAAAAAAAAAAATATATATATATATATATATATATATATATATATATATACGTATATATATATATATATACTTATATACTGATATTTATGTCTATTATCACTACTAGTTAATGTTTAATTACCAAGTTTAATCAAGAGCCCCCCCCCCCCCTCTCTCTCTCTCTCTCTCTCTCTCTCTCTCTCTCTCTCTCTCTCTCTCAGAAACACCTCAGAATGCAAAAAAGTCTTCACCAGGTCCTATCAATAATCCAACTTCTTAATGGGTGAAAAAACTATATACTTATTTTATTCAAAAAGACTGCACCAATTAATGCAGTCGTGGCCTAATGGTTAGAGAGTCTGACTCGTAACCCGATGGTTGTGGGTTCGAGTATCGGGCCGGCCACGACTGAGGTGCCCTTGAGCAAGGCACCGAACCCCCCAACTGCTCCCCGGGCGCCGCAGCATAAAATGGCTGCCCACTGCTCTGTGTGTGTGTGTTCACTGCTGTGTGTGTGCACTTTGGATGGGTTAAATGCAGAGAACATATTCTGAGTATGGGTTACCATACTTAGCCGTATGTCACTTCACTTCACTTCACTTCACCAGTAAACAGAGTGTGGAGCTGTTGAGGAGAGTTCTGTCTCAACTTCTGGAGTCTCTCAACAAGGCCAGTTTTCTGACTTTGATAAGAACATGTTACATGGTTGTCATTAAGATTATTTGTGACGGTCATTTAATTTTAAATGTTAAACTTACATTTCTTGAAGAACATTGCATACAAGGCCTACATTATTTTATAATTAAAATGCTCCATATTGGCAGCGTACAGTCCTCTGTACACCATGATATTCTTAATATGATACACAAACTCAGGTCTTGTTCACTGGCAATTTAACTGACACAATTGCGATGAGTGATGGTGCTCAGTAATGTCTGTGTAAACTTCTCTGGGCAAATATTAGATGATATAAACATATAAACTGTGAAATGAAATGTGTTTATATCTGGCAAAACTGAAACACTGATTTCCTTTGCTGTTCCTTATCAGATTAACTTTAAAGAATTTGCTATACTTTTGTGTGAATGAAAAGATTTAATTAAAAACTCTGATGGGTCTTTTTATTCTCTTGAAATCGTCATGAATATAATTATTATGAATTTCAACACAGCTACTTTTGTTTTACTTTAATTCCACTTCTTTTTTATTACAGTGGTTCCAAAAATACATTTGAAAGAAAACAGCAAAAAGGGAAAAAAAACAGTGAATCCTTGACTTCTTCCAATGACTAGTTTCTGATGCCCTCTAGTGGCTGGCTTCAGTACAAAGTTCAATGTTGCATATTCAAAAAACAAACAAAATTAAATTAAAATACCAACAACCAAATAATTCCAATTTATGTACTCTTGACTCACGCCTTTTGACTAACTAATTATTTTAGTTTTTCTTTTAAATAACTAAATAATAATTTATAAGATCTAATTTGATTACTAATTTGATTCTATCAACCATATATATCGTATCTGATTTGATTACTCTTCTTCAAACAGATCTGAAAAGAATTCAGCAATATGCAGGTGTGTGAGCTTTGCTTCATCTTATATATATATATATATATATATATATATATATATATATATATATATATATATATATATATATATATATATATATATATATATGTATGTATATATACACACACACACACACACAGAGTATGTCACACACTATATAATGTAATAAAATGAATGTCAATTGTGTCTCTTTCTTTCAGTGGATGTGACTCTGACTCTGGATCCTGATACAGCTCATCCTGAACTCATCCTGTCTCAAGATGGGAAACAAGTAAGACATGGAGACTTGTGACAGAATCTCCTTCATAACCCAGAGAGGTTTGATTATTGTGCCTGTGTACTGGGAAAGGAAGGATTCTCCTCGGGGAGATTTTACTATAAGGTGCAGGTCTAGTGGGATTACTAAGTGGGATTTAGGAGTGGCCCAAGAGTCTGTCAGCAGGAAAGGGCAAATAATAACCAGCCCTAAGAATGGATACTGGACGGTGTGGCTGAGAAACAAGATTAAATATGAGGCTTGTGATTCTCCCCCTGTTCCCCTCTCCTTGAAACAGGCTCCCCAGAAGGTGGGAGTGTTTGTGGATTATAAAGCAGGTCTGGTCTCCTTCTATGCTGTTGATGACATGTCTCTTATTTACTCTTTCACTGTTCAGACTTTCACTGAGAAACTTTATCCATTCTTCAGTCCTTCACGCAATTATCATGGTAAAAACTCAGCACCACTGATCATCATGCCTCTTACACAATTGACTTGAACTGTTTACTTTAACATTACCACAAACAATACACTATCAGAGAAGTTTTACTGAAATTACTGAGGGACATACTATTTTATTTAACATGTTTAATTTATAAAATTGTGATGAAAGAATAAAAATATTTTGTTAACAAATAAATGCTTATCTGTTATCTCTTCTATTTGAAAATTCATAGTCTATAGTAAGTTAATATAATCTTGGCAAACCAATATTTTGTCAGTCTAAATTTAAACTAAAATGATAGTAAAAGTTTCCTGCCAATAGCATATCTTTTTATTAGGTTTACCTGTATATAATTTTCTTGACTTAACAACACATGCTCCATCATGAGTGTACTGTATAAGATTTATGGTCACTTGTCCAAGCACTTAATATGTTTGGGCTCCTAACAGTCCTCATCAATGATCCCAATGTTGCCTCAACCATTGTTTTTAGAGTACATGCCTGAGCTCATATATAGTCTCATATAGTATTCCAGTATCAACTTGAAGAAAGAGTATGGTTGCTACCCATGACCTCTGACAGCCACATGTGTGCAAGAAATTTAGTTTCACATACACTGACCCTTTTCAGAATATACAAACAAGTAAACAAAGCAGCCTACAAGCTGTATCTCCCTTGTCATTTCTACCAAAACCTTGAAATAAAATTCCCATCATGCAACTTGGAACATTTTCCACACTAGTTTTCACTACCAACAAACATTTTCTATAGAGTTCCTTGTTCTGAAGTGTAAGCTAAATCTCTGAACTATCTCACTGGGCTACTGGTAGCTTCTTTCAGTTGGTTTTGTGGAACTGAGAAGGTTGGTTTTGTTTAACCTTATCTTTTTATTTGCTTTAATAAATTGTTCCAGTATCATACAATACTCTTTGAATGTCTGAGCCTTTACATCAAATGCTGTCAGTGATCCAATAGTTCCTGTAGACATAGTTTGTTTGTTTAATTATTTATTTGTTTATTTATCTGTTTATAATGGTTTCTCTGCAGTCCTTATTTCCTTCAAATACCTTGTTAACCACATTTTTGTACAAAATAACCACAAAATAAATCCCATCTTAATCCAAAAATGTAGTGTCTTGTGCAAAGTTCAGCCAACTTAATAAATGTTGGATGACTTAATAAAAAAATTAAGGTCTTTCAGCCTCACAAAGCACTGCATGGGCTTTCTTCCTTTTTAGCCAAAGAACTCTTCTGCTTCTCTTACAGTAACAGATGAGAGCTTATTAACAACAGTATGCACACATTGACACCTAGTGGTCATTGCAGGATTTTTTCCTTTACATTAATTGCATTTTCCTCAGCATACCACAGAACACTAATCACATTTTAATCTCTTTCTCTGTCTAACCACGCTAGCAGGGTTATACTTGTTTATAACTACAGTATGTGTCTATTACCACACTACTTTTACATTTCTGTACAATGTGTCTCAAGAAGACTCAAACCTAATGAAAAATCTGCATTGTGTATTTTCTTGCTCTTCATGCTGTAGAGGAGCTACACAGGTGACAAAGTGTCCAATGTTGATTATAAAATCATCTCCAGTCAAGTACCAAGCATCACCACAGCATGAGTCACAGGCCTTAGACATCATCACACCCCTAGTCTGCTAGAACTTTAATGTAAATAAGTCTGACCTCATTACAAATGTATCTCAACCTCAATGCACAATGAATTCATTCAAAAACATACAAAAACAAACTTTACAAACCAAAAAAAAATTGGATTAAAAGGACTATTTTTGCATTGCATTCAAATTTAAATAAATAAAAACAGTACTGCTGATGCTCTAACATATTAGCTTGACAAAACATTTATGCATTGCTAGTCAGATCAATTATTTGGGTATACTATGTTGTGCCAAGTGTTAGTCTTAACAGATCAGTTTTAATGTGTTACATGAAAAAAACTGCCAAGTTGGTATCTGTGTCCACTAAAATAGAAATAGCATAACAGAACAGAGGAAGTGGTAAGGCTTTAACACACACTTCTGCTCTGCCAGTCAGTCAGTCATTAGATTGACAGGATGGAGATCAGTTCACTGCCTGTGATGCTCTGTGAGTAAATGTTCTCTTTGTGTCTTCATTAGAGTGAGTGATGGTGTATAAAGTTGTTCATCTGCAGTCTGAATGTCCTAAGTGATGAGCTTATTGTGTGATTAGGACATTGTGTGTACTTCATCATGACTGTTCAGGTGGATCAGTGTCTCCATATCTGATATGAGAAGTGTTTAGTTTGATGTGTAAATACTCTCAGTAACTATGATAGTTCAACAGGTAAGAGTACAAGTAGGGCAAGTTTAAAACACAGGGTTTAAATCATCTAAAGACCCAGTAATGTTGGAATCTGTACCTTATCTTCTTTGTCCTGCTTTCATCTGCTGCTCTGTGACAAATTTTCATAATCATTTGATCTGATAAAAGAAAAGAGTTGCATTTGTACTTTGATAAGTGGAAGTTATTTTTGTGACTGAAATGTCTTTAGCTGCTGTGTTGAGCTTCTGCTGGTGTTTCCGGTACACCGAAGTGTTTTAACAAAACCATGTTAGCATTAACTAGTCATACTGAGAAAATGCCTTATAACCTACATTTTCATTTTTGATACTGTTATGGTTATATAATTTATTAGTGTTAAAAGCAACTTTGCTGGAAGAAAACACATAATTAGCCTTTGATACACAGAGGGCAGTGACGATGTTAAAGGCCTGTGAGCAGAGACAAGGTGGAAATTGTTGTTCAGCAAAGTTTTCAGCAGAAGGTGTGAAAATGATGTGTGAGGGAGACACTGTAACTGACTTTTAAAAAAATTACCCTAAGTATGGTGGAGAAACATACTGTAATACCACTACTAAGTATTGTACACAAAGTTCATCAAAAAAATTTAACCATCTAAGTACAAAAAAAAAATTAAGGCCAGGGTATGTGCAGAAGAGACTCCTGGGTACTAGAGTGTGTTCAGGAAAGACGAGAAATATAAATTCATTATGTTCTTGCCCACTCTTTATGAGTGCAATATTTTATTAATTAAGAGCTACACTTGGACTTCCTGAAGAAGTACAATTTGCATCATGCAGAACGTGCAGCATGCTCTCTTCCACAATGAAGTGCACACATGGGGAAGTTACTGTACAGAGGCCTACAGTCAGTTGTTTTGCTTCTATTTTTGTTAAATCAACGAATCGTGTTTAGCAGAAGGAAGTGTTTAAATGGTGTGAGAGAGCATTAGTCATGAAAGAGACTCTGAGAGGTTGAATGCAGATGTAGAGAGAGTTTAATGACACACTAGGAAAGGAGTGAGTGGGGAACAAAGAAAGCAGCAAATCAAACAGTTAAGTAGAATATAGAACTCAAGACAAACAGATCAGTGAAGTCAATATGTTTAGTGGCATGGGTACATTAAAAGGAGTTTCACCCTGAAAGAAGGTGCACAACCATACAGCACAGCTGCACCTCAGAGGGTCCTCATTTCCCTACTCCCTAAAGTAGAAGGGGAGCTGAAAAGGATGGAATCAGTGGGCATAATTGAGAAAGTACAGTAACTGACCCGACTGAGTGGGCACCTGTGAGTGCATGTCTATGGTTCTGGAAATAAAGAAAAATGGAAAGAGAAGAATCTGTGTGAACTTGAAAATAATGAGAATGTGAAACGCAAAAAGTTCATCTTACTTCCCTTGAATGATATGCTCCCTAAGCTAGCCAAGAGTACAGTTTTCTTCAGTTTAGATGCAGAAAGTAGATTTTGGCAAATACCTCTAGATGAAAATAGCTCATTTGACCACCTTTATCACACCTCTAGGTAGGTACTCTTTTAAATGGCTAACATTTGGCATTACATCAGCAACTGATATCTTTCAATGACTTCACTGGGCTGTACTTACCAAACTGCTCAAGTCAGAGTGTGGCCAATGTTGGCGGCCACCGCAAAGGCAAGTGATTCAGACGTGAAGCAGATAATTTTGTTTTAAGAGTTTTTCGACCTGCCTAGCCAACAGTCATTGATGCAGACAACAGCAGTTATGGGCTTGGTGGAATCATGATGGAAGGTTGTGGTTGTGGTTGTTGGAACAACAATAAATAGAAAAAGACAAAACAAAGAGAATTAATGTTATTGTTATGTTTGCTTAAAAAAAGGGGATATAACGTGAAATGGAATTGTTTAAGTTGACTTAATTGGCTCCTGTACATGCATGATGTGAACACACTTCTGTCTATTACCTTTTTTTTTTTTAGATTTTACACAAATACTTTTATAGCCCTCTCTTGATTAATATTTTTCAATTGCTTTTTGTAAATGACATTTACTTTAATCTTTTCCATATAACTTATAAATTATGCAAATTAGTATATCATAATCCTTTATTACATGAGTTCAGTTTGTCAAAGCTGTGCTGCTTTCAGTCATACACCGTATCTTTTCTATGTTTACATCATGTTCTGTGTTTCTGTTTGTTTCAGTGCTGATTTCACTCAGTCCAGAAACACATGCTAAAGGTATATATATTATATATTTGATTTAAATTTATTTCTTTTTTTATTTATTATTTATGTGTGTATTTCTAATTTGAATTAGAACTGAGAAGGATGTGTTTGTACATTGATATACAAAGTTTAGCAGTTTCTTTAAAAAAGCAATTTTACAGGTATGAAGAACAGAAGTCACTTTAACTCAGTTATATTCAGTCTTTTCTCTTATAACAGTTTATCTCATGTTTAGTTTTACTTTGAACTCTCTGTGTATTCTAACACATTGTGTGGCTGCTGCTGAGAGAAACCAGAATTTTAGAGAACACATCCTCATCTGAGTGACATTGGATAGTTTGACTATAAATTATTACTCTTCTATAACTTCATAGTACTGAATCAAATAGTGTTAAATGTGTTAAAATGGGTCTTAAGTATTGTTCAAGGTTTGAAGTTGAGTCTATATCAAACTGAAGGTATAGACTGTTTAGATCTGAGACAACCATGTGTAAATAAATAGGTTTCAGCCTAGACTTTAACCCTGAGACTGTTGAAGACTGTTCCATAACTGTGGGTCAGAAAGCTCTGCCACATTCTTTAGTCTACATTATTTAAGGCACCAAGAAAGTTCTTTATGTGTGTTTATTAACACATTTATTTTAAAGGGCAATCTAAAGCTGTGTTGTCCATAAAGCCTGATAAACACGTGTACAGTGGCGAGAATATCACTCTCAGATGTGACATAGAGGGAGGAGACACTGAGTGGACATACATCTGGTTTAAGAATAATTCCAGTCTCAACACAGAAGAAGGAAAAGGCAAACGGTATAAAGACAGCAAAAAGCAAGAGTTCAGTATCAAGTCTGTTAAAGACCTTGACAGTGGTAACTACACCTGCAAAGGACAGAGACATAACTCTCAGAGCTCAGGGATCAGTGATGCAGTTACACTGACTGTATCAGGTGAGTCTGTGGCAACAACATCTGGATAGTTTTACACATGCAGTGTAATTATAGTGAGTCAGTTTAATTAATAGTACACAGCTAACATTAAAGCAGTAAATCTCATCGTGTCTTCCCCTGCTATTATCTAACTCATTAGATGATAATTTAATAAAACTTTCTGTATTTATGTTGTTTTAGATTCACTCTCATAAATGACAGACTAGTAGAAGATGATTCCATTATTTAGCAAAATAAATAAACCCAAGACTGATGATGACAAGAAGAATGAACTAACTCCTAATGCCTACTCTAATTACATAGTACAATTAGACTTATATAGGTATTTACTTTATTACATAATTGTATCTTTATGAATATTATATTAATTTACTATTCCTTACTCCTTACACAATCTATTATACATAGAGAGATTGTTGTGTATGTATGACTTAAATATACAGAGTTAAGAATAATTGTGTATTTCCTGTGTAACAGAGAGACCACAGGCAGTACTCAGTGTATTTCCACAGAGATGGCTGACTGAAGGAGACTCAGTGACTCTAAGCTGTAAAGTTACAAACTCCTCTTCAGACTGGACATTCAGATGGTACAGAGATGTTCTCAATAGATCCAGTCCTAGCAATATCAAGACTAATCCAATGCTCCTCTCAGACAGCAGCAGAGGATCTGAAGGCAAATACACTCTCAGTCCTGCTTCTCTTAAACACACAGGAGTTTATAGGTGTAGAGGAGAGAAAGGAGAACGACCCTTTTACACAAAATACAGCTCTAGATTGCCCCTATGGATCACTGGTGAGGAAAACACAACAATGGTCTATTGGAATGTTGAATATAATCAATGTTTGATGTAAAAAATCTTTATATTTAGCCTCCTGATTGAGGAATGTTTTACATAGCTGAATAACCCTAAACACTGGTAGAGGATTATTCTCATTCATATAGCACTGTGTAATTAAATGAAAAGTAAATGTGTTCAAGTTATGCAATGAAAACACAATCATAATAATACATTACAATAATTATAATGATCTGTGTTTAAGGTGAATCTCCTCCAGTCTCTCTGATCATCAATCCCAGCAGAACTCAACACTTTGCTAATGACACTCTCTCACTGAGCTGTGAGGACCAGAGTAAGTCTACTGGATGGACAGTGAGACGATACACACACAGTGAGAGTGTGTTAGATTGTTCACACTGGGGATCAGTTACAGGATCTACATGTACCATCAGCTTCCTCTCCACATCCTACACTGGAGTTTACTGGTGTGTGTCTGAATCTGGAGAAAACAGTAATCCTGTCAACATCACAGTGCATGGTGAGTCTTCATGTAGTGTGTTTAATATTAAAGGGAAAAAAATATTCATTACAGAATATTCAGAACTCTGAGACTCTAACTGGAGAAAAAAAATTATCAATAAGAGACACTTTTTTTTTACAGTGAAATCAAACAGTGGTGTAAATTCTCTCTTCTAGCTGGTGGTGTGATCCTGGAGAGTCCTGTCCATCCTGTGACTGAGGGACATCCTCTGACTCTACGATGTTTATATCGTACACCTAATCCCTCAAACCTCCGAGCTGATTTGTATAAAAATGGAACAGTTCTCCAGAACCAGACTACAGGAGAGATGATCATCCAAACTGTCTCAAAGTCAGATGAAGGTTTCTACCACTGTAAACACTCAGAGAGACGAGAGTCACCGAAAAGCTGGGTCTCAGTCAGACGTGAGAAATCCATTTCTTCTGAGTTGATTTTCTCTTAATGACACAGTTTATATGTACAGCACTAATAAAACTTAAATCCTGCTTTCTTCCTTTCCTCTGTTATAGGTTCTAGGTCTACTAGTAGAACCTTAGCTTCTTTACTGAGCTTGGCATTTCTGATCATTTTATTAATCGTCCTGCTGCGGTTCTGCAAAATAAAGAGAGGTCTGATAAATGCTTTAACTTTTTATCAAATATTAAGATATTTGGAAATATAAAATTTATAAAAAGTTTATTTTTTATTTTTTCTATCTTTTTAAAATACTTTCTAAATCTTGTTTAGAATATTAGAAACATTGAAATTAATTTGGTTCTGACTGAGTCCTGATTAAACTGTATGACATAAAATGAAGATTGCACAATATATAATTAATAGTTTCCAGAACAAACTACAGTAATCACTATCTAATTGTTATTGTCATTACATACAGTTAATATTTGTAACTAATCTTCAAGACTGTGTAAAAAAGTTTCCATTAGTATTCACACCCTGTACAGATATAGAATCTGTCTCTCTCTCTATAGAAAAGCAGAAAACCAATCAGACATCAGAACTGAATCAGAGCCGATCAGGAGCTGAAGACTCTCACTCAGGACACACACCACTTCAAGCTGGTCAGACACTGTCTCAATGACTGTTTATTACCACATTGATTTTTAAAAATCTTTTTAGAATTTAATTACACTTTTTATATATATTTACTCTGTTTTCTGTAGGAAGTGATCATATTTATGACACTGTGGAACAGGCAGATATGAGAGGAACAGGTAGCTTTATTGCATATAAAGTGTGATTTACTCTTGCATTAGGAGATTTAACTCCAGATTTACTTTATACTGTAAAGCACAGAAGTGTCATGTGTTCAGGTGAAGCTGCAGCTGAGAGCAACGAAGCCACTTATGTGCAGGTCATGAAGAAAAAGAAGGCAAAGAGGAACAATGGTATTTTATATTAAATATGCATTTTATAGAGTATTTTTAATGCTACCAAAATGTATCCAAAAACATGTGTCCTTTATTATACGGATAATCTCATGCTACTCTTACTATAATACTATAATGGACAACATCACTGTGGTGTGACCTGATGCTGTAATGACTAATGTATTAGGAAGCTGTTGATCAGTGTGATGTCTTTGTTCTCTGCTTCTGTAGATCCTGACATTGAGCTTAGTGGTAGTGATGTGACTTATGCTCAACTTGAATTAAAACCAAAGAAGTCGTCTATGCAAGAAAAAGGTACAGAAATTCATGTTAAATTTTGATACATTAAAATTTTTTCTCCAATTTAATTCAAGATCTTTTGCTCTAATTAGACAAAGCCAGTGTGGATGCTGATACTTTATACTCAGCAGTGAACCTGAACAACAAGGTAAGACTGGTTTGCATTTTAAGCTCAATAACTAGCTGATGTCATCATGTAGTAAATTTATGTATAATATATGTATAATAAACCATACTTTCTAGTTAGCTGGGTCCAAGCTAGAGACTTTTCCATTTGTGTTTTCCATCTTCTGTTAGACAGTACTGTACATAATACTGTGAAATCAAATGCTATTTACTTAAGTTACAATTATACTGCTCTCATATTGTTTCACTCAGAGCAGTTTGAAAAGTAAAGTTCATGTTCAAGTATAAATATTGTGCAAGGGAGACAGTTCAGTGTGAAAGGCTGGGCAGAGGGATATTATCTGATGTTACACACCTGAAACTGGTTTCCTTATCTGTATTTATATGATCGATTTCTCTCTCTGCAGTGAGTCGGTGTATGGAGCTGATGGAGCTGTGGTTATATGACATGTTATTTCTGTTACTTCTGTTTTCTTTTGCTTATGAGCACTTTCTTTCACCTATCTCCCACATATGTAAGCACATACCTGCACTTAACTGTGTACATATAGAATAACAATCTTTTAACAATTATTTAGTGCAGTCCATCATGGTACACATGAAAACGTGTTTGGCCAGATGAAAATCCTGAGCTAGGCAAAATAAAAGACTCAATAGAAGAACAGAAGAACTTCTCTTGGACTACAGATTTAGCTCTGAGTTTTAAATGCTTTATTGGATGCCTTCTATTGAATGTTCACTCTCCTGCTGTTTCTTTAAGCAACCTTCAGCTAATCCTTAGCACCAGGAAAGTCACATCATATTGCCTTCGTACTTACTTAGACTACATTATATTGGTTGCCTATGATATTCTACATTGACCAATGTCATTCTCATGCTATTTAAAGCTCATATCTTGGTTTGTTCATAGCATATAACAAACGATTCTTAAAATGTAGATATATATTACTGTATACTGCAAAATCCTTTTATTATTAAAGCTATGCTTATTGATGTATTTTAGCACTGTAAGGACATGCATATAGAACATGTATAAGTATGCATTTATGCATTAGTTATAAAGTAATTAGTAATTAATTTCTAATTAGTTATTTGGAAATTACTTTATATTTCTTTTTTTTTACATAATTCTTTCTTTGCCAACTGCCATTTGTAATGTCATTAATGTTTTTAATCTATTCATTAAATAAAATAGTTGAATTATTCAATCCTGTTACAATGTCACTTATTTAAAGACCTCCTTGCAAAAAACTGCACTATTTCATACATTCATTTTGTCAAGGTTTTATCAATAGTTTAGCTTGTAATTAGTTTGTAATTAGTTTGGATGCCCTGCCTCATGCAGTGTGGAGAATGTAAACACAGACTATGAAAACAGTAGGGAACAGATGTCTTAAATAAATGTCATGAATATATCAGTCACAAAGTCTACCAGTAACAAGCAGTAATTAGAAACAAGCACAGTGTTCTTCTCAAGTCTGTGCACAAACATACATTTAGCAATCATATATAACAAGGAGTGGGATGGACTGGAGATCTACCCAGCTAGGGTTTGTTTACCCTATCCTATCATGGACTCCCACCATCTAGACATGATTCACACTTTCTTTGCATGACCTTTGCTTTACCCTCTCCCAGACATCAGAAACTGGGAGGCCTGGAGGGCCTGGTCCACACAGCAAACAGAGATTGCTTACCTTCCCCAGCAAATTGTCATGTTGGCTGTGGCTTGGTTTTTATTCTGTATCATTGTTTTGTGCTCATAGACATGAACACATTTTTTATGATGTTCATGTGGAAAGCTAAAGTTGGGCTCCAGAATGGCAGCAACTGTTGGGCCACCTGAAGGCCACCCTGTCAACCTCTGGAGGGGTCTCTGAGCTGGAGGCCACCTGTCAGCCTCTAGAGAGAGCTTGGCACTGGAGGCTGCCCTGTTTGCCTTTGGAGGCTCACTGGGTTCTTTACAATTGATTATAAAAGCCCATTGTGTTTGCCTAGATTTCTTTTTGAAAATAATGCTTTGCTGACACCAGTCCAAAGGACAAATTAAACTGTTTTTTTTTTTTGTTTTTTGTCAGAGATACTAAGAGATGGAACAGGTAGAACAGAATTTTAGGTTTACTTTTCAAACTCAGAATGCTGTGTCAATTTAATTTCATGTGATTTCAATTTTTTTCGTGTAGTGCATTTAACAACGGCCGAGCAGCTTTACAAAACATAAATTTTTTATGTAAATTTATTTGCATTTATCTCTAATGAGCAAGCCTGTGGCGACTGTGACAAGGAAGTCCCTTAGCTTGTATGAGATAGAAATTGTGAGAGGAACCAGACTCAAAAGGGAACCTACACGCATAGATTAAGATCACTTTGGCGATCACAGATTAACACTTTTTACCCTTAAATTTGGCACAACAACATGAAGTAATTAATATAATGTTTAGATATTACTCTTACAAGTTTTACCCTTTGTACATGTCAGATTTTAACTTTTTAACACTTTATCCTTATTTTTAACTTTAGGTATTTTAAGATACTCACGTCCTGCTAATTTACTAGAACCTTTTAGCCCATAGTATTTCCTTTAACCTGTCACATTTACAGTTATATACAGACAATTTGGAATGGAGCGAAACTTTTTAGAGACGTGTAAATAAATAGCAACAGTTTGTAATTGTTTATATACTAAACAGATAGCCAGTATAACAATGATACGGTTGAAGTTATATGTTCATTTACATTTACAGTATTTGGCAGATGCCCTTTTCCAGAGGGACATACAAAAGTGCTTACCACTTATCAGGTCGCCGTCTCGTGAACGAGCCACCACCGCTAGGAGGCGAGACTGCATCAAATTCATTGTAACTTCATTGTAACTTTTGAGCATTAAATCCTCTAAATACACAGTTAAATTATATACTGTTTGAAAGCTTAGACTCTCAGGATTTTAGTAAGCGCACACACAAAGCATAATATGATTTATAGCAGTCATAGTAATTTAACCATTTGATAGCCACCTGAACTAGGTGGCGCTAGTTCGGTTTGTTTACTTACCTTAAATGCAATTTCCCTTTCTTCACATTGTCACTAATGTTAATGTATTTTCCAAAACAAATGCTTGTAAAAAAATCCCCACGAGTCTAAGGAACTGGGGTAAGCCTTTTAATCTAAAACGCTTTGCTCGCCCCACGAGTATTACGTTTCTGACCGGAAACTGTAAACAGCGGTTCACTTCTGTCCTTTGTTTCGACTCTAACTTCTCATTGGAGGCTTACAAAACTTACAAAACGCGTCAGATTTGTAGTCGAAGGTCTAACAAATCAAACAAGCCCTCTCATGAGCCAACCAGTGCCTGTGGTGCAGAGATAGGAAGCTAAGAAGCCAGTGATGTCTCTCCATGCTATGTGGGACACCCTCCCTATGACTGACAATTGCTAACTCCAGTAGCGATTTGATGTTTCGCGAGCATCATAGCTCTTTAGCCAATAAGGAGACGATTCCAACGAGATGCAACATGATACATCTGGTGAGTTTGGGCTGTGCAATGAGCGTGCGCATATTAATTTTTTTCAACTTTATTGCGCAATTCTCGAACTTTTCACACTCTCAAACCTCAGGGTGTCAGTTTACAGGCCTTTTTTCACAGCAGGCTTCTAGGCAGAGGTGGTGTCTTTGTTATAGGACTTTTGAACTAAGCATGCAGACTTTTTATACAAAGTTATACAGTAAACAAATAAACAAGAAAAACATGAACGTACGGACATGTCCGTAGAAAAATATTCATATAAAATCCATTTTTGAGTCTTTTGACATTTTTTTTTGGTGAAAGCCAAGACATGTGGCTATGACCCTCAGTTGTTGTGTTCCTACCATCATTAAATACAGCAATGTATGTAATCGGTTTATCAGGTAAACAACTCAGACGGAAATAAAAATCCTCCATTCTAGCCTCTGCAACTCTGTGTCTGTAAGGCCTAGAATCACATAAATGTATGTATATATATAAATGTATTTATTTATTTCTTTGTTTTGATGTTCCTTGAACTTACTTGAGCGTACTTGTGTTGTGAGCGTATAGGGCCAATCGGCTCTGATGGTGCAGGTGTTTTTCTCTAACTTTTCTTAATAGGATGGGGCAACAGTCTGTGTGTCTCTCTGCGGTGTGCATGCTTTCTGTCTCTGCAAGAATACAGGAAGTGTTTAAGGAAGGCTTTAACATACTCCACTGCTCTATTAGGCAGTCAGTCATTAGAGGAACAGAATGGAACTCTGTTCATTCTTTGTGATGCTCTGTGAGTAAATGTTCTATTTGTGTCTATTAAGTTGTATTAAGTAAATCTGCTGCATTAATTAATTATTCTGCTTTAAATGTGTTAAATGATGTGATTGTTGTGTAAATTGGACATTGTGTGTATTGGCTATTAATATATATATATATATATATATATATATATATATATATATATATATATATATATATTAATGTGTTTATATATATTAAGGTGTTTTTATGTTCCTTAAACTTCAAGTTCATTCAAATTTAGAATATTTTATATCTATTTTATGTTTATTATCACTATTATTTAATGTTTAATTACCGAGTTTAATCAGAGCCATTTCTCTCTCTCTCTCTCTGTCTCTCTCTCTCTGTCTCTCTCTCTCTGTCTCTCTCTCTCTGTCTCTCTCTCTGTCTCTCTCTCTCTCTCTCTAAATGAGCCTTAAAGTATGCCACTGTGGCAGCCACTGTGATTTTGCAGTTTATACAGAGGAAATTCCCAGAAGATTAATTGAGAGCAGTTTCTGAACTGTCTTCACTCTTCTCAAGAAATCAGCTAAATTTAAAGTTAGTTAAGGAAAAAATGATAGGGAAATACTAAGGGTGTGAAATTCTGAGGGTGTGAAAGTCTGAGTAGGGTTTCACTCTGTAATACTTTTCAACCTGAAGTTGATATCAAAAAGCATGAACTGATTAATGATATACTGATTAACCTGGAGCATTACACTGTCAGAAACATGGGAAACTGTTGGAGGTGTTTTGCAGAGACGACCAAATCTGTATATGTCAGTTCCACTCACAGACTGATGAGTCCTACAAAGCAAAAAAGGTGAGACACAGTTAGACATAGAAAAGTCAGGGTTTTTGGAATATTTAATGGATTATATATATTTATAATAGACTAAGCAAGGAACAATGTCAGAAGAGGTTAAAGATGTTTAAAAGGACAAAAAAAAGTCAGAAACACCTCAGAATGCAAAAAAGTCTTCACCAGTCCTCACCATTTCTACCGCTTATCCGGGGCCGGGTTGAAGGGGCAGCAGTTTACGCAGGGACACCCAGACTTCCCTCTCCCCAGACACTTCCTCCAGCTCTTCCGGGGGAATACCGAGGCGTTCCCAGGCCAGCCGAGAGACATAGTACCTCCAGAGTGTCCTAGGTCTTCCCCGGGGCCTCCTTCCGGTTGGACATGCCCAGAAGAGTACAAGCACAAATAACAGTGAGAGACCTCTCCCCGACCCGAAAGCGCAGGGAAACGACCCTCTCGTTCACCGGGGTAAACTCCAACACATGGCTGCTGAGCTGGGGGGCTATGAGCAAGCCCACACCAGCCCGCCGCCTCTCACCACGGGCAACTCCAGAGTAGTAGAGAGTCCAGCCTCTCTCGAGGAGTTGGGTTCCAGAGCCCAAGCTGTGTGTGGAGGTGAGCCAACTATCTCTAGTCAGTATCTCTCAACCTCCTGCACCAGCTCAGGCTCCTTCCCCCCAGCGAGGTGACATTCCATGTCCCTAGAGTCAGATTCCGTGTCCGGAGATTGGGTCGCCGAGGCTCCCGCCTTCGACTGCCACCCAATCGACGTTGCACCAGCCCCTTACGGTTTCTCCTGCAGGTGGTGGGCCCACAGGAGTATCAGATGATATAAACATATAAAATGTTAAATGCAATGTGTTTATATCTGGCAAAACTGGAACACTGGTTTCCTTTGCTGTTCCTTAACATTAACTTTAACTTTAAAGAACTTTAAATAATTTGCTATAGTTCTGTGTGAATGAAAAGATTTAATTAAAAACTCTGATGGGACTTTTATTCTTTTAAAATCGTCATGAATAAAATTTTTATGAATTTCACCACAGCTACTTTTATTTTACTTTAATTTCACTTCATTTTTTTATTAAAGTGGTTCCAATAATAAATTTGAAAGAAACCTTAGCCTAAACCTTATAATCAAAGGAAAAATAAAAAAATTCAAGTGAATCCTTGTGTTGGAAAAAATCTTAGTAGAAATAATTAAAATATTATTCCTTACAATACTATAACCAAAGTAAAGTATTAGGCCTTGCAAAATATTACAATTGCTGTCATAAGACATATGTAGGTGATGTTGTAGGCCAAAGACATTTATTGCAACCAGATTCGGGGCTGTTAGGCCTAGTCAGTCTGAGCACATTTGTAATAACAACTTGTTATGTAGAAGGGAAAATACCATTGTTCCCAGACCTTAGCTCATAAATTGTTATGGAAAATGAAAAACACCATGGTTCTCAGACCTTGGTCCATAGCAATAACATGTTATGTAGAATGAAAAAAAAAACAGTGGTCCACAGACCTAGGCCCTGAAAAATAAGGGGAGGAAAATCCATAAATGGGCATGTGGTGCTCATAAATTTGTTGTGCAGACTGAAGACGGCCCAGGTGTTTAGTCTGAGGTCATGAAAAATAAGGGAAGGAAAATCCATAAATGGGCATATGGGTGAAAGGTAATGGGAAATAAGGGGAAATTGGGTCAGTGTATTTAGAAAACATAGGAGATGATTCCGGTAAATAAGGTGATATGGCACCTGGGCTCCTAGGAGTGCCAGGGTATATATTGAGAAGATATCTGAGGTTTTTTTTTTGGTTCTTCGGGGGTGAAGGTGTGTGTGCGCGTAGGGGCGCGTGTGCGCACGCGGGCGCATGCCCGTGTCCGCAGGTCAAGGTGGGTGGTTTTTATTTTTGCAAGGACGTCGCGAGAGTTCTTGTTTTTCTTGATTGATTTTGCATGACATGCTCTTTTTGGGGGTTTTCATTTGTTACTTTGAATTTGGCAATTTGTTACTTTTAATTTGGCAATTTGTTACTTTTAATTTGGCAATTTGTTACTTTGAATTTGGCAAATTATAATTTGTTGGCTGATTGACCACAATAAAGAAGTTTGCTCATTCTCATCCAGGTCTGAGGAGTTTTCTCAGTATTTTTGTAGTAATTATAGAGTTAACAGTGAAATTTAACTAAATGCCTAAGAGAAGAGATCACCCTGCGATGTGTCGACTTGGAGACCGGCTCTGAGTTCCGACACTTGGCTTCTTCCAATGACTAGTTTCTGATGCCTTCTCGAGGCTGGCTGCAGTACAAAGTTCAATGTTGCATATTAAAAATAAATAAATAAATAAATAAATAAATAAATAAATAAATAAATAAATAAATATACCAACAACCAAAAAATTCCAATTTCTGTACAGATGATCTTGATTCACTTAATACATTTAATCAATTTAGTTTTTCTTTTCAAACTCTTGTTCACCCTGTTTCATAAAAGGCCCACCCACTCTGAATGTTGGTTAAAATAATTATTTATTCCTAATTTGATTTTTAAATAATAATTTATAAAATCTAATTTGATTACTAACTTGATTCTAATTTGTTTCTATACCATATATAATCTACCATATATATTGTATCTAATTTGATTACTCTTTTTCAAACAGATATGAAAAGAATTCAGCAATATGCAGGTGTGTAAGCCTTGCTTCATCTTATGACATTGCATATATATATATATATATATATATATATATATATATATATATATATATATATATATATATATATATTACACACTATATAATATACGTATGTTACACACTATATAATATACGTATTTTACACACTATATAATGTAATAAAACGGATGTCAATTGTGTCTCTTTCTTTCAGTGGATGTGACTCTGGATCCTGATACAGCTCATCCTGAACTCATCCTGTCTCAAGATGGGAAACAAGTAAGACATGAAGACTTGCAACAGAATCTTCTTCATAAACCAGAGAGGTTTGATTATTGTGCCTGTGTGCTGGGAAAGGAAGGATTCTCCTCAGGGAGATTTTACTATGAGGTGCAGGTCAGAGAAAAGACTAAGTGGGATTTAGGAGTGGCCCAAGAGTCTGTTAGCAGGAAAGGGCAAATAATAACCAGCCCTAAGAATGGATACTGGACGGTGTGGCTGAGAAACAAGATTAAATATCTGTTAGCCTCTCCTTGCAACAGGCTCCCCAGAAGGTGGGGGTGTTTGTGGATTATAAAGCAGGTCTGGTCTCCTTCTATGCTGTTGATGACATGTCTCTTATTTACTCTTTCACTGGTCAGACTTTCACTGAGAAACTTTATCCATTCTTCAGTCCTTCACGCAATCATCATGGTAAAAACTCAGCACCACTGATCATCATGCCTCTTACACAATTGACTTGAGCTGTTTACTTCAGTGTTGCCCCAAACAATACACCCTTGTATCAGAGATGTTTTACTGAGATTCAGAACATGCTATTTTATTTTACATGTTTATTTTATCAAATTGTGATGAAATAATAAAAATATTTTGTTAACAAATAAATGCTTATCTGTTATCTCTTCTATTTCAAAATTCATAGTCTATAGTAAACTAATATAATCTTGGCAAACCAATACTTTGTCAGTCTAAATTTAAACTAAAATTATAGTAAAAGATAGTAAAAAAGCATATCTTATTTCTTAGGTTTACATGTATATAATTTTCTGGACTTAACAATACATACGCCATCATGAGTGTATAAGATTTATGGTCACAAACTTGTCCAAGCACTTAATATGTTTGGGCTCCTAACAGTCCTCATCAATGATCCCAATGTTGCCTCAACCATTGTTTTTACATGCCTGAGCTCATATATAGATATAATAAATATCACAACACAATGTGAAAAAAACTAGTTCATGTTTTTCTTAACTCTGAGTCGGATTGTTGTAATATCTTATTTTCTGGATATTCCAGTAGGTGAATAAACAAGCTTCAATTAGGAGGCAGAATTAGTAGAATTAGCAAACTTAGGCCAGAATGTTGAAGAAATAATATTTTAATTATCGATTGATTATAAAATGCTACTTCTGAAATATAAAGCACTGAATGGACTCACGCTACTGTATCTCCCTTGTCATTTCTACCAAAACCTTGAAATCAAATTCCCATCATGCAACATGGAACGTTTTCCACACTAGTTTCAGCTACCAACAAACATTTTCTATAGGGTTCCTTGTTCTGAAGTGTAAGCTAAATCTCTGAACTATCTCACTGGGCTCACTTCAGCTACTGGTAGCTTCTTTCAATTGGTTTTGTGGAACTGAGAAGGTTGCACATTAAACTGTAGGCTGGTCTTGTTTACCCTTATCTTTAATGCAATTTGTTGTAATAAATTGTTCCAGTATGATACAATATTCTTTGAATGTCTGAGCCTTTGCATCAAATGCTGTCAGTGATCCAATAGTTCCTGTAGACATAGTTGATTATTTTTTTGTTTATTTCTTTATACTGGTTTCTCTGCAGACTTTGTTTCTTTCAAATACCTTGTTAACCACATTTTCTAAATCCCATCTTAATCCAAAAATGTAGTGTCTTGTGCAAAGTTCAGCCAACTTAATAAATGTTGGATGACTTAATAAAAACATTAAGGTCTTTCAGCCTCACAAAGCACTGCATGGGCTTTCTTCCTTTTTAGCCAAAGAACTCTTCTGCTTCTCTTACAGTAACAGGTGAGATCTTATTAACAACAGTATGCACACAGTGACACCTAGTGGTCATTCAAGGATTTTTACCTTTACATTAATTGCATTTTCCTCAGCATACCACAGAACACTAATCACACTTTAACCTCCCTCTCTGTCTAACTGTGCTAGCAGGGTTATAACTATGTGTCTATTACCACACTACTATTACATCTCTGTACAATGTGTCTCACGAAGACTCAAACCTAATGAAAAATCTGCATTGTGTATTTTCTTGTTCTTCATGCTGTAGAGGAGCTACACAGGTGACAAAGTGTCTAATGTTGATTATGAAGTCATCTCCAGTCAAGTACCAAGCATCACCACAGCATGAGTCACAGGCCTTAGACATCATCACACCCCTAGTCTGCTAGAACATTGATATAAATAAGTCTGACCTCATTACAAATGTATCTCAACCTCAATGCATAATGAATTCGTTCAAAAACATACAAAAACAAACTTTATGAACAAAAATAAATAATGGAATAAAAGGACTGTTTTTGCATTGCATTCAAATTATTATAAATAAAAACAGTACTGCTGATGCTCTAGCATATTAGCTTGACAAAATATTTATGCATTGCTAGTCAGATCAATTATTGGGGTATATGTTGTGCAAAGTATTAGTCTTAACAGATCAGTTTTAATGTTTTATATGAAAAAAGCTTCCAAGTTTGTATCTGTTTCCACTAAAATAGAAACACAGGAAGTGGTAAGGCTTTAACACACACCACTGCTCTGTCAGTCAGTCAGTCATTAGAGGGACAGGATGGAGCTCAGTTCACTCCCTGTGATGCTCTGTAAGTAAATGTTCTCTTTGTGTCTTCATTAGAGTGAGTGGTGGGATATAAAGTTGTTCATCTGCAGTCTGATTGTCCTGAATGATGAGCTTATTGTGTGATTAGGACATTGTGTGTACTTCATCATGACTGTTCAGGTGGATCAGCGTCTCCATATCTGTTATGAGAAGGGTTTAGTTTGATGCGTAAATACTCTCAGTAACTATGATAGTTCAACAGGTAAGAGTACAAGTAGACAAGGTTTGAATCATCTAATGACTGTAAATGACTCAGTAATGTTGGAATATGTACCTTATCTTATTTGTCCTGCTTTCATCTGCTGCTCTGTGACAAATTCTCATGATCATTTGATCTGCTATAAGAAAATAGTTGCATTTGTACTTTGATAAGTGGAAGTTATTGTTGTGACTGAAATGTCTTTAGCTGCTGTGTTGAGCTTCTGCTGGTGTTTCTGGTACACAGAAATGTTTTAACAAAACCATGTTAGCATTAACTAGACATACTGAGAAAATGCCGTGACGATGTTAAAGAACTGTGAGCAGAGACAAGTTAGCAATTGTGGTTTAGCAAAGTTTTCAGCAGAAGGAGGTGTGAAAATGATTTGAGAGGGAGATAACTCACTTTACGAAAATGACCCTAAGTATGGTGAAGAAACATAATTCCACTAATAAGTATTGTACACAAAGTTCATCAAAAAATGTAACCATTCATTCATTCATTTTCTACCGCTTATCCGAACTTCTCGGGTCACGGGGAGCCTGTGCCTCATGGGGCATCAAGGCAGGATACACCCTGGACGGAGTGCCAACCCATCGCAGGGCACAAACACACACTTTCATTCCATCACACACTACGGACAATTTTACAGAGATGCCAATCTACCTACCATGCATGTCTTTGGACCGGGGGGGAACCGGAGTACCCGGAGGAAACCCCCGAGGCACGGGGAGAACATGCAAACTCCACACACACAAGGCGGAGGCGGGAATCGAACCCCAACCCTGGAGGTGTGAGGCGAACGTGCTAACCACTAAGCCACAATGCCCCCCCCAAAATGTAACCATCTAAGAACCAAAAAAAAATTCATGCAAGGTCTGTGCAGAAGAGACTCCTGGGTACTAGAGTGTGTACAAAATAGACGAAGTATTTTTTTTAATTGAGAGCTACACTTGGGCTTCCTGAAGAAATAATATTGAATCATGCAGAACATGTAGCATGCTCTCTTCCACAATGATGTGCACACATGGGGAAGTTACAGAGGCCTACAGAGTCAGTTGTGGTTTTGCTTCTATTTTTGTGAAATCTGAGAATTGTGTTTAGCAGAAGAATGTATTTAAATGATGTGTGAGATCATTAGTCATGAAAGTACGTACATCGTTCTGGATAAGGGCGTCTGCCAAATGCTGTAAATGTAAATGTAAATGTAAATGTAAATGTAAATGAAAGAGACTCTGAGAGGTTAAATGCAGATGTAAGGAGAGTTTAATGACCCACTAGGGAAGGAGTGAGTGGGGAACAAAGAAAGCAGCAAATCAAACAGTGAAGTAAAATAAAGAACTCAAGACAAACAGAAATAGTTCCACAAAGTGATTCACATTGATGTGCAAGCAGTCCAGGGTCAATAGCGGCAAGGCATAAGAGATAAATCCAAAAGAGCAAGCAGAGATAAATCATAATCTTTAAACAACACAAAAGGTCAATGTGTATTTTGTCAATTGCTGAAAGAAACGAATTCATGCCAGATAATACTTCTTTAATGTTAATGTTGGTCACTCCTCCACATCCATGATAAGTGTTTTCAAGTCGTAACGTTCTTGGTTGTCATGTGAAATGGAATTGTTTAAGTTGACATAATTAGTTACGCATGTATGATCTGAACACACTTGAGTCTCTTACATTATTTTTAAGCCCACAAGTGTTTAATAAAAAGGTTACACGTTGTTCAACTAATTGCTTGGTGATTTGTGTCATTAATCTCCACAACAAACACAACATGGTGTCGGAATTTCGGATTACGAGTTTTTGCGATGACTGGCAAAGTTCGCCATGGCAAAGTTTACCCCTCCTAAGCAGTTATGACCCTTTTTCCACCAAGGCAGTTTGAGTGCTGTTTCAGAGCCAGAGCCTAATTTTAAAATCAGTTCTTTCTTTTTCTACACCCAGAGCACTGGCTCTGAATCAGGAAAAGTGGTTCTTAATTAAGTAGCACCAAAACATTGCTGGTCTAGACTTAAGAACCGCTTGCATGAGGGGCTGGGGGCGGGGCTACTGTGACCAATAAGACAAAAGAGAACTTTCTTGTGGAAATGGGGGGCATTAGACTTTTCCACGCCAGAAGGTAGGTATCGAGTTGCTTCGTTGCTTATGGAGGAGGATAAAGTTGTACAGGTAAAAGCCCTAATTTATTCGATGGGAGCGGAGGCCGAGCACATTTTTAAGTCATTAATGTTCAATAATGAGGTTATTAAAGGAGATAGCGAGCTAAGCGGGATGAGCTAGCTAAGATCCATTCTAGAATTTAACTTCTTTTAGAAAGTGTGGAAGCATTCATCAGACAGTTGTACAAACTCATTTTGGTGAACAGAAAGAGGAACAGATGCGTGACCTTGAAATCGTGCTGAACTTGTATCACAAAAACATCAAATGAAAAGTGCCCTGACACTGCAGTTGGAATGGCCAAACATTGTGAATTAATAAAATCAGAAAACACAGAGGGAGCAAAAAGCACGGAGCATGTGGATAGCCTGAAAACAGTTAGAAAGAAAGAACCCAAAAGGCAACTTAGCAAAAATACACAAAAAGATGAGAAAAGGAACATGCACAAGACGTGGTCAAAATCATTATGACAATGTCATGCAAAAGGAAAATATGCATGAAGTGTAATAACATTGAACACTTTGCAGTATGCCACTCAGAAGCAGAAGTACAAGAGATAACTGAGGCTGATGAGGATGAATGTATGTTCTTAGGGTTAGTCGAGCAGAAATAAAGCATGGGTTTATTGATAGCAGAGGATGAGCCACAGTGGCACACCACTCTAACCTTACACTATTTTCATTCAAAAGGTGCTCTGGTGCTGACACGTTAGTGATATCTGAAGCTACCTATGAAACTTTACAGAACAAGCCTAAGCCCATATCAATGGGCAGCTATGAAAACGCTGCTTTCATGTTGTAGTAGTCAAAACGAGGGGAGAAAACCTCCTTAGCTGAACAGTGGCAACCAAACTAGGTATAATTAAGGGCATTGATGAAGTCAATATGTTTAGTGGCATGGGTACATTAAAAGGGGTTTCACCCTGAAAGAAGGTGCACAACCATACAGCACAGAGGGTCCTCATTTCCCTACTCCCTAATTAGAAGGGGAGCTGAAAAGGATGGCATCAATGGGCATAATTGAGAAAGTAACAGACCTGACTGAGTGGGTACCTGTGAGTGCATGGACAGGTAGTGACCAAGGATGGCATTGCTCTAAGCCCAGAGAGGGTCAAGGCTATTACAGCTATCTTTCCTCCACAAAATGTTAGTGAGTTGCTGTACTTACCAAACTGCTCAAGTCAGAGTGTGGCCAATGTTGGCGGCCACCGCAAAGGCAAGTGTTTCAGACGTGAAGACGTGATAATTTTGTTTTAAGAGTTTTTCGACCTGCCTAGCCAACAGTCATTGATGCAGACAACAGCACTGATGGGCTTGGTGGAACATGATGGAAGGTTGTGGTTGTGGTTGTTGGATAACAATAAATAGAAAAAGACAAAACAAAGAGAATTAATGTTATTGTTATATTTGCTTAAAAAAAGGGGGGTATAACATGTGAAATGGAATTGTTTAAGTTGACTTAATTGGCTTAATTCATGATGTGAATACACTTCTGTCTATTACTTTTTTTTTTAGATTTTACACAAATACTTTTATAGCCCTCTCTTGATTAATATTTTTCAATTGCTTTGCAGAACATGATATTTACTTTAATCTTTTCCTTATAACTCATAAATTATGCAAATTAGTATATCGTATTCCTTTATTACCTGAGTTTAGTTTGTCAAAGCTGTGCTGCTTTCAGTCATACATCGTATCTTTTCTATGTTTACATCATGTTCTGTGTTTCTGTTTGTTTCAGTGCTGATTTCACTCAGTCCAGAAACACATGCTAAAGGTATATATATATATATATATATATATATATATATATATATATATATATATATATATATATATATATATATATATATATAATATATTTGATTTAAATTTATTTCTTTTTTTATTTATTATTTATGTGTGTATTTCTAATTTGAATTAGAACTGAGAAGGATGTGTTTGTACATTGATATACAAAGTTTAGCAGTTTCTTTAAAAAAAAGCAATTTTACAGCTATGAAGAACAGAAGTCACTTTAACTCAGTTATATTCGGTCTTTTCTCTTATAACAGTGTATCTCATATTTAGTCTTACTTTGAACTCTTGGTGTATTCTCACACATTGTGTGGCTGCTGCTGAGAGAAACCAGAAGTTTAGGGAACACATCCTCATCTGAGTGACATTGGATAGTTTGACTATAAATTATTACTCTTCTATAACTTCATAGTACTGAATCAAATAGTGTCAAATGTGTTAAAAGGGACATAAGTAAAGGTTTGAAGTTATCGACTGTTCAGATCTGAGACTCAACCATGTGTAAACAAATAGGTTTCAGGCTAAACTTTAACCCTGAGACTGTTGGAACAATAATTGGAAAATAATTGTTCCAATACTGTGGGTCAAAATGATCAGCCACCTTCTGTAGTCTATATTATTTAAGGCACCAAGAAAGTTCTTTATGTGTGTTTATTAACACATTTATTTTATAGAGCAACCTAAAGCTGTGTTGTCCATAAAGCCTGATAAACATGTGTACACTGGCGAGAATATCACTCTCAGATGTGACATAGAGGGAGGAGACACTAAGTGGAAATACATCTGGTTTAAGAATAATTCCAGTCTCAACACGGAAGAAGGAAAAGGCAAACGGTATAAAGACAACACACAGCAGGAGTTCAATATCAAGTCTGTTAAAGACTCTGACAGTGGTAACTACACCTGCAAAGGACAGATAAATAACTCTCAGAGCTCAGAGATGAGTGATGCAGTTACACTGACTGTATCAGGTGAGTCTGTGGCAACAACATCTGGATAGTTTTACACATGCAGTATAATTATAGTGAGGCAGTGATTAATAGTACACAGCTAACATTAAAGCAGTAAATCTCATCATGTCTTGCCCCTGCTATTATGTATCTCATTAGATGATAATTTAATAAAACTTTCTGTATTACTGTTATTTTAAACCAAATCATGAAATTAACTGTGTGTTTATGAGGGAGAGATTCATAAATTTTATTTACTATTCCTTATTCCTTACATGATCTATTATACATAGAGAGATTATTGTGTATGTACAGAGTTAAGAATAATTGTGAATTTCCTGTGTAACAGAAAGACCAAGGCCAGTACTGAGTGTATCTCCACACAGCTGGCTGACTGAAGGAGACTCAGTGACTCTAAGCTGTGAGGTTACAGACTCCTCTACAGACTGGACATTCAGCTGGTACACAGTTGTTCCCTACAGAGATGGATTAACTGCAATAAATAATCATCTTGGCTATACCATGTATGTGGAGCTCCTCTCAGACAGCAGCAGAGGATCAGGAGGCAAATACACTCTCAGTCCTGCTGCTCTTAATCACACAGGAGTTTATAGGTGTAGAGGAGAGACAGGAGAACCACCCTTTTACACAAAATACAGCTATAGAAAGCCTCTATGGATCACTGGTGAGGAAAACACAACAATGGTCTATTGGAATTGTTGAATATAGATTCATAAATAAAATATAAAAGTGACAGCACTGAATTTAAATATGAAGAATCACAGCTGTGTTAATGTTTAATGTAAAAATCGTTATATTCAGCCTCCTGAATGTGGAATGTTTTCCGCAGCTGAATAACCCTAAGTGGTAGAGGATTATTCTCATTCATGTAATTAAATGAGGAGTAAATGTGTTCAAGTTATGCCATGAAAACACATACATAATAATACATAACAACAATTATTGTCAGGACTTTGACAACATGCTCTTGTTTATGTTCCCTGTCACGTGTCTGCCCGCACTTGTTCACTCCTCCCCGTCTCTGCACACATGTTCCTCATGTGTTCATTGTCCTGTTTAATCATGCTGCGTTGCTTATGGCAGCGTGGAATCCTTGACTTATGTCTGTTCTTGTATTTCATGTTTTTAGTTAAAAAAATCTTGTTTATTTTTACGTTATCCTGTAGTTGGGTCTGTTTTTATCCCTGCGTCTCTGACAAAATTATAATGATCTGTGTTTAAGGTGAATCTCCTCCAATCTCTCTGATCATCAATCCCAGCAGAACTCAACACTTTACTAATGACTCTCTCTCACTGAGCTGTGAGGACCAGAGTAAGTCTACTGGATGGACAGTGAGACGATACACACGCAGTAAGAATGAGTCAGATTGTTCACACTGGGGATCAGTTACAGGATCTACATGTAACATCAGCTTCCTCTCCACATCCTACACTGGAGTTTACTGGTGTGTGTCTGAATCTGGAGAAAACAGTAATCCTGTCAACATCACAGTGCATGGTGAGTCTTCATGTAGTGTGTTTAATGTTAAAGGAAAAGGGAAATGATTAATTACAGAATATTTAGAAAGCTGAGATTCTAACTGGAGAAAAACTGTTCAATGAGACACTTAACTGAGTTTTACAGTGAAATCAAGCAGTGGTGTAAATTCTCTCTTCTAGATGGTGATGTGATCCTGGAGAGTCCTGTCCATCCTGTGACTGAGGAACATCCTCTGACTCTACACTGTTTATATCGTACACCTAATGCCTCAAACCTCACAACTGTTTTCTATAAAGATGGATCAGTTCCCCAGAACCAGACTACAGGAGAGATGATCATCCAAACTGTCTCAAAGTCGGATGAAGGTTTCTACCACTGTAAACACCCAGAGAGAGGAGAATCACCGAAAAGCTGGGTCTCAGTCAGACGTGAGAAATCCATTTCTTCTGAGTTGATTTTCTCTTAATTTTCTCTGAGTTGATTTTCTCTTATATTTACAGCACTAATAAAACTTATATCCTGCTTTCTTCTTTTCCTCTGTTATAGGTTCTAGGTCCACTAGTACAACCTTAGCTTCTATTCTGAGTTTGGCATTTCTGATCATTTTATTAATCGTCCTGCTGGGGTTCTGCAAAATAAAGAGAGGTCTGATAAATGCTTTAACTTTTTAGCAAATTTTAAGTTATTTGGAAATATAAAATTTATATAGTTATAGTTTAAAGTTTTTTAATATCTATTTAACTTACTTTCTAAATCTTGTTTAGAATATTAGAAACATTGAAATTAATTTGGTTCTTATTGAGTCCTGATTACACTGTATGAAATAAACTGAAGATTGCACAATATATAATTAATAGTTGCCAGTACAAAGTACAGTAATCCATATCTAACAAAATTGTTATTATCATTATATACAGTTAATATTTGTAACTAATCTTCATTCTTTGGTTTTTGTAGTTACCCTACAGAGCTGTATACTTTACTCAATACTGTTAAAAAAAAAAAAATCCATTAGTATTTACACGCTGTTCAGATATAGAATCTGTATCTCTCTCTTTATAGAAAAGCAGAAAACCAATAAGACATCAGAACTGAATCAGAGCCGATCAGGAGCTGAAGACTCTCAGTCAGGACACACACCACTTCAGGCTGGTCAGACACTGTTTTAAAAATCTTTTTAGAATTTAATTACATTTTTTCTATATATTTATTCTGTTTTCTGTAGGAAGTGATAATATTCATGACACTGTAGAACAGGCAGATATGAGAGGAACAGGTAGCATTATTACATATAATGTGTGACTCTTGCATTAGGAGATTTAACTCTAGATTAACAGTTACAAAAAGTACAGAAGAGTCTTGTAGAGACTAAAAGCTGCAGCTGAGAGCAACGAAGCCACTTACGCGCAGGTCATGAAGAAAAAGAAGGCAAAGAGGAACAATGGTATTTTATATTAAATATGTATTTTATAGAGTATTTTTAATGCTACCAAAATGTATCCAAAAACATTTGTCCTTTATTATACGGATAATCTCATGCTACTCTTACTATAATACTATAATGGACAACATCACTGTGATGTGACCTGATGCTGTAATGACTAATGTATTAGGAAGCTGTTGATCAGTGTGATGTCTTTGTTCTCTGCTTCTGTAGATCTTGATGGTGAACTCAGTGGTGGTGATGTGACTTATGCTCAACTTGAATTAAAACCAAAGAAGTCGTCTATGCGAGAAAAAGGTACAGAAATTCATGTTAAATTTTTCTTTTTCTTTTTTTTCCTCAAATTTAATTCAAGATATTTTGTTCTAATTAGAAAAAGCCAGTGTGGATGCTGATACTTTATACTCAGCAGTGAAGCTGAACAACAAGGTAAGACTGGTTTGCATTTTAAGCTCAATAACTAGCTGATGTAATCAAACACCATGTAGTAAATTTATGTATAATATATGTATTAAAAAACATACTTTCTAGTTAGCTGAGTCCAAGCTAGAGAGATTTCCATTCATGTTTTCCTTCTTCTGTTAGACAGTGCCGTACATCATACTGTGAAATCAACTGTTACGTCCTTAAGTTACAATTACATTGCTCTCATATTGTTTCACTCAGAGCAGTTTGAATAAGTAAAGTTCACATTTGATCACGTTTCACTTTTCAATTAAAGATCAGAAGTAATGTGATGTCGGTTTGTAAGCAAGCTTCATGTCACAACTTACAGGTGCTAGAGAAACACCTATTAGTCAGAAGAGAGTCTGAGCATTAATTCCAGTATAAATACTGAGCAAGGTAGACTGGTTCAGTGTGAAAGGCTGGGCAGAGGGATATTATCTGATGTTACACACCTGAAACTGGTTTCCTTATCTGTATTTATATGACCGCTTTCTCTCTCTGCAGTGAGTCGGTGTATGGAGCTGATGGAGCTCTGGTTATATGACATGTTATTTCTGTTATTTCTGTTTTCTTTTGCTTATGAACACTTTCTTTCACCTACCCCCCATATATGTAAGCACATACCTGCATTTAACTGTGTACATAGATAGAATAACAGTTTATTAACAATAATAACAATCTATTACATTATTTAGTGCAGTCCATCATGGTACACGTGAAAACGTGTTTGGCCAGATGCAAAACCTGAGCTAGGCAAAATAAAAGGCTCAATAGAAGAAGAACAGAAGACAAACTTCTCTTGGAGTACAGATTTAGCTCTAAGTTTTAAATGCTTTAGTCAATGCCTTCTAGACTGGATACTTGCAGTCTGTTCTTCACTGTCCTGCTGTTTCTTTAAGCAAGCATCAGCTTATGATTAGCACCAGGAAAGTCACAGCATATTACCTTCATACTTACTTAGACTAAATTGGTTGCCTATTAAATTCTACGTTGACTTTCATTCTTATGCCATTTAAAGCTCATATCTTGTTTTGTTTATAGAATATAACAAATAATTATATATATATATATATATATATATATATATATATATATATATATATATATATATATATATATATAAAATCCTTTTATTATTAAAGCTATGCTTATTGATGTATTTTAGCACTGTAAAGACATGCATATAGATCATGTATAAGTATGCATTTATGCATTAGTTATAAAGTTAGTTATGAATTAAATTACTTTTTTAACGTAATTCTTTCTTTGCCAACAGCCATTTGTAATGTCAGTAATGTACTTTTAAATCTATTCATTAATTAAAATAGTTGAATCATTCAATCCTGTTACGATGTGACTTATTTAAAGACCTCCTTGCAAAGAACTGCACCATTTCATACGTTAATTTTGTTTGACGGTCAAGGTTTTATCAATAGTTAGTAATTAGCTTGTAATTAGTTTTGATGCTTTGCATGCAGTGTGGAGAAGGTACACGCAGACTATGAAAACAGTGGGGAACTAATGTCTTAAATAAAATGTCATGCATATATCAGTCACAAAGTCTACCAGTAACAAGCACTAATTAACAATGAAACAAGCACAGTGTTCTTGCTCAAGTCTGTGATGATGTAAACAAACTAGTCCCCAACAAAATACTTTGTGCAAAAAGCTGCTTTTCTTTTAACTTGAAACCAAGAGAGAAGTCTAGCTAACTTCTGCTATAATGCTAATGTTTATTCCAATGTTTCCTCACACGCAATATTGTTTGAACATAGAGTATTTACACTGGTCTGCACAGATTCTCTTTATTGTGTTTTGTGTATTGTCTTTTGTGTGATCTCTTGTATTTTTTGTTTGCACTGTCTTTTTGTCCTGCACTGTTTATCTGTCTTTTTGTCTTGTCCTGCACTGTTTGTACCAGACACTTTATGTGGCTAAGACATACTTACTAAGTCCTCAGCTATGTCTTTGATTCTGTCAATGTAGCACCATGGTCCTGGAGAAACATTGTCTCATTTCACTGTGTACTGCAACAGCTATATATGGTTGAAATGACAATAAAAGCTTCTTGACTTGACTAAAATCCATAGACCTGCTGCTCTGTGTGTTTAGATGGATGGAGGTTTGGATGTTTGATTTAAGGTTGCCTCTTGTAATTCCCAACATGGAACATAAATGAAAATGCCTTCTAAACTTGAAAATCCTATTAACAGGGTAGCTTTCACATCTATGTGATCCACATCAGTTTCTTTATTTGCTTTATTTTACCTCTCACCACTCTAGTTTTCTGGGTTTATCAGGTACAATGACAGATTCACAATGATATTCAGTCTTAATATTCCTTTCTCCAAGCACACCATCCAGGCTAGCATTAGAGCAAACTGGACAACCTGAGAAAAAGCTTTTTAAATACTTTGATGAGAAGAGAGAAAATAAAAACACTTGGATAGGCGAATGTCGCCATCTGGTGGCTAAAACATTTAACAAAAGTGGGCGTGGCTCCATGATGTCACACTGAAAAAAGGAAAGTAATAAATCTCACTAGCTTTCTGTTTCTTTAACAGACACAACACAAACTTCAGGATCCTGGAATATGTGTGTAAAGACGCTAATGTAAGCTCAATCTCAGTTTTATAAATTTCTCAACAAGGCAATGGAGAAGCCTTTTAAATTTAGTGAGTATTTCCACTTGCTAGAAAACTACTGGACGAAAAGAGATTATATATTTACATTTACAGCATCTGGAAGTCGCCCTTATCCAGAGCGACGTACTCTAACATTGAATACCTTAATGCTGGCTCACTAGGTTACATACTGAAGATACCATTTTAAAACTTTTGTTCAAAGTTGCAATGAAAAAGTGTCAAAGGTTGTATTTTTTTTGTTGTTTTTTTAATGCAAAAGATAAAGAAAGAATAAGAATAAGTAGGTCTTCAACCGCCGCTTGAAAATAACCAGTGACTCAGCTGTCCGGACCTTTAGGGAAGTTCATTCCACCACCTTGGTGCCAGAACAGAGAAGAGTCTTGTAGTATGCTTGCCTCTTACCCTGAGAGATGATGGAACCAGTCGAGCAGTGCTGTGCGGTTGCAGTGCGAGGAATGATGAGGGCTTTGAGGTAAGAGGGAGCTGGTCCATTTTTGGCTTTGTAGGCCAGCATCAGTGTTTTGAATATGATGCGTGCAGCTACCGGAAGCCAGTGTAGGGATCACAGCAGCGGGATGGTATGTGAGAACTTTGGCAGGTTGAAGACAAGCCGGGCAGTTGCATTTTGGATCATTTGCAGAGGACAAATTGTGTTCATAGGTAGACCTGCCAGCAGTGCATTGCAGTAATCCAGTCTAGAAATGACAAGAGACTGAACAAGTACCTGAGCAGTCTGTGTGGACAAAAATGGCCGAATCCTTCTAATGTTGTAGAAAAGAAATATTATATGTGTATGACCTGTATTCTCTTGCCAAATGAATGATACTGGGTGACAGAGATTCAGTATGAATACAAAGGAAAATTTTATATAATAAATAAACAAACAAATAAATTAACAAAAACTATTTTGAAAAAATCTTAATCTGTGGCCCTCCATTAGCATTGACTTCATAATACACAATCCCTGTGTCACGAAGTGACATGGTGAAAGAAAGGCAAGTGAGGATCCAATTGCAGTTACTAATTTAATAAACAAAACATAAACAGGCAGGCAAAACACTGAACAGGACAGGGAACAGGAACGGACAACAGAATACACTAAACACCAACAACGACTCACAACAGGGGAATGAACAAACAGTGTATATATATAGTAAACAGGGACCAATCACAAAGCAGAGACAATCAGAGACAAACACAAAACACCTGGGGAAGAGATGGAAATCAATTAATGTCCATGGAAAGGAATGAGTGCGCGGAGCAAACAATTAACATCAGGGAGAGACGTCAGAGAAACAAGGGGAAACACAGACAGACACGTTACACCCTGTTTGTGTTTCAAACTGCACTTTTAACACAAAAATACATATTAATCACAAGAATCAAACTTTTGGACAATAAATAGATTTTTTTATTATTTGTTTTTTTCTGAGCCAGAAATCGCTAAAGTTAATACAAAAATATCTAAGACATAAAAACTATGCAAGATTTTTTGTGTCTGTGTGTTTAAAATGGTCTATTTTTAAAATTAAAGTGTTGTTTATCACAATGTTTCATTTGATATAAATGTTTACTGCCACCTATTTTTTAATACCAATATTTACCATATGCCTGATCGGATTTATTCAAATAATTTCATCTAATAAAAAAATCTTATTCAGAGAAGTTTCCTCATAATGATTAAGCTTTCACTATTACATATTAATTGACTGCTGCATATCTTAAACAGCTACAACCTGTTTTCTAGTTTCTGAAGGCTGATCCATTTACAAATAGTTCAAGGTCTGTATGGTGTCTCCTGCAAATTAGACCTGCAAATTTAATTTACATGGTTTACTGTTACATGGTCGTGATGTTCTCCATCAACTTCTGTGAAAGAAGACAGAGTTTAGCTGTCATGATTCAGCCCGGACTTTGGCTACGTGCAGTTGTTTGTTTACGTTTCTCGTCACGTGTCTGCCCCGCCTTCGTCTGCTCCTCCCTGTCTACACACCTGTTTCCCATTGTTATTAACCTGTCTATTTAACTGTGCCGCGTTGCCTTGTGCAGCGTGGAATCTACTTTGGTCTTTGTCCTGTCTCTAGTCTGTGTCCTGTGTCCTGTTTCGTGTTCCTCTATTATTAAATCCTGTTTGTTTGGCTATCCTGCGCTTGGGTCCGCTTCCTTACCACGCGTCATGACATTAGTACAGTACAGTGTTTTATTTTAACATTTGGCAGTTCAAGTAAAATAGTGTGAAATCTCAGCCATCGTGCTGTAGACATATAGGGTAATTTCACTGTATTCTACAATGTCTTTGATGTACATTAAAGCATTGAAGCATTTATTGCCTTTTTAGCTGTTCCTACAGACCCTAAATACTAAGGCAGTCCCACTGCCACTGGATCCAGTTTAGTTAAAAAAATGTCTACTGGCCTTAATTTTTACTTCATGATTTTGCCATAATACTGATGTCATACCCCCACTTTTTTATTCACACATATAGATCTACTATCTGCATGAATAATTTAGTTTGGACCTGGTATATCTAATCTGTGTGTGGATTGTAAGGCTAGTTTCAACTCTTACAAAGGCCTTTTCTTTTTCAGATGTCCTACTAAGTGCACTGTGGACCTGTAGACCCTTCCCATGAGCCATTGCACTCAAGGGAGCCTCGAGGATTGCATAATTATGTATAAAGGTTCTGCAATAAGAACACATGTCTAAAAATGACATTAGTTTCGTTATTTTGGGCGTTGGATTGTTTTGTATATCTGCAACTCTGTTTTCTTGAGCATGAGCATGCTCAATGTCCTTTAGTGCCCAGGGACGGTGTACTAGCATGGGGTCTCCATCCTTCCCCACTACTTCCACCATGGGCATTTTAATCACACTCTGAAGTTGCTGTTTAACGTCCAAAGTCGAAGCCTTTTCTTCAACTGGCTCAGGATCAGCATTCTCCTTCTGTTTTCCTCTCTGAAGTGCACACCTGTTGACATGACGTAGCCGCTCCCAGACGTGGTCGAGGAGGCGGTCCATCCAGGTCAGGATCATCTGAAAAAAGACTTAAGAAACTGGAGACTTTGTGAGCTTCTCATTGTACTCTGTGTATTCTGTAAATATTGTGTAAATAATCTCTTTGGATTAGATTGTGCTTTTCTTAAAACTTTCTCCTCACATGTGAAAAGATGTCCTTTACATTTACCCTCTTCATCTTCTTATCTTTTTCAATTTGGAGTAGATAATATTTCTGTGAGTGTTTCAGGCTAACACTGCTTCCATCAGCGAAGACACACTCCGTCACTCATCACATTAAATGTGATACAGAATCAGGACCATAATTAGTTCTCATATAATTCATATTAGGTCATTTGACACACACTGTGTTTTTACTGAGCTTGCTTACTGTTGCCCATCTTAGTTTAATGTTGACAGTCTCTGTGCCTGTACTCTGTGATGTGTGTGTGTGTGTGTGTGTGTGTACTTTATCTTTTGTTTTGGCCTTTTCTATTTTCCCCTAACCTGCCTTGCTCTCCGGAGAGTCTACACCGAGCTCGTCAGCTCTTAGCGGCGGGTTTTCTGAAAACCTCGCAAACAAGACACCTTTAGCACCTAATCCCAGATTAGTGCCGTGCTTTACTTTTTATTTCTAGGCCATGCACTAGGTGCCAATCCAGGTACCTGACTTGTCGACAGATCCAGATCTAAATCCTGTCTTTACAGCCCTTTTCACACAGAGACAACCAACAATATAGATTTACTATTCAACAGTAATAAATTTAACTAGGGTTCTCTGGAAAAACACTTACAACTTTACAATTCAAATAAAAAAAATTCTCTCACCTTCCACGTGTCCAATTACTTTTGATTCCAGCGTTGAGGCGGCTCACGGTGAACTCCTGAGTCCTCTCATGCTCATGGCCAATTTTGCAGTTTGAGGTAAAGTTAACAGCCTCCATGTCGCCTGCAGTTCGCGTGCTCAGGAGTTCCCATAGCCGATCCTCAAGCACGGAATCCTGCCGACAACGCCGGCCTGTAGTGGAAGTTTTGAGGTTTGAGAGAATTTAAGCATAAAATATCACACTGGTAGGCACAGGCAAGAGTAAAAAAGGTTTCACATATTTATTGTGTTTAGTTGCGCAGCAAGACCCAACACTCCACATGTAACATGAGAGAGGAAGGGCCCTCCTCATGTATAACATCAGGATTTTATAGACAGAATTTAAACAAAGAAGACATGTATGTGCAAAGAAGACTGCTGATGTGCTAGCATATTAGCTTAACAAAATATTTATTCATTGCTAGTCAGATCAATTATTGGGGCATATGTTGTGCAAAGTATTAGTCTTAACAGATCAGTTTTAATGTGTTACATGAAAAAAACTGCCGAGTGTGTATCTGTGTCCACTAAAATACAAGTAGTACAACAGAACACAGGAAGTGGTAAGGCTTTAACACACACCACTGCTCTGTCAGTCAGTCAGTCATTAGAGGGACAGGATGGAGCTCAGTTCACTGCCTGTGATGCTCTGTGAGTAAATGTTCTCTTTGTGTCTTCATTAGAGTGAGTGGTGGGGTATAAAGTTGTTCATCTGCAGTCTGAATGTCCTGAGTGATGATCTTATTGTGTGATTAGGACATTGTGTGTACTTCATCATGACTGTTCAGGTGGATCAGTGTCTCCATATCTGTTATGAGAAGGGTTTAGTTTGATGTGTAAATACTCTCAGTAACTATGACAGTTCAACAGGTAAGAGTACAAGTAGGGAAAGCATAAAACACAAGGTTTAAGTCATTTAACGAGTGTAAATGACTCAGTAATATTGGAATCTGCACCTTATCTTCTTTGTCCTGCTTTCATCTTCTGATCTGTGATTAATTCTCATGATCATTTGATCTGCTAAAAGAAAATAGTTGCATTTGTACTTTCATAAGTAATTTCATATTGTTGTGACTGAAATGTCTTTAGCTGCTGTGTTGAGCTTCTGCTGTTTCCGGTACACAGAAATGTTTAAAAAAAACATGTTAGCATTAATTAGACATACTGAAAAAATTCCTTACAACCTACATTTTCATGTTTTTTACTGTTATGGTTATATCATTTACTTATTAGTGTTAAAAACAACTTTGCAGTTAAATACACATTATTAGCCTTTGATACACAGAGGGCAGTGACGATGTTAAAGGCCTGTGAGCAGAGACAAGTTGGCAATTGTGGTCAGCAAAATTTTCAGCGGAAGGAGGTGTGAAACTGATGTGTGAGGGAGATAATTGACTTTTAAAAAATTACCCTAAGTATGGTGGAGAAACATAATTCCACTAATAAGTATTGTACACAAAGTTCATCAAAAAAATTAACCATATGAAAAAAAAAGAAAAATTGAAGACAGGTCTTTGCAGAAGAGACTCCTGGGTACTAGAGTGTGTTCAGGAAAGACGAGAAGTATATATTCATTATGTTCTTGCCCAGTCTTTATGAGTGCAATATTTATTTTTAACTGAGAGCTACATTTGGGCTTCCTGAAGAAATAATATTGCATCATGCAGAACATGCAGCATGCTCTCTTCCACAATGAAATGCAAAATTTTTGCAGAAACAAACACGTCTCATTAGCCTTGCACACACAGGGATGTTACAGAGGCCTGAAAGCAGAGACAAGCTGTCAGTTGTGGTTTTGCTTCTTTATTTGTTAAATCAGCTAATCGTGTTCAGCAGAAGGAGGTGCTTAAATGATGTGTGAGAGCATTCGTCATGAAAGAGACTCTGAGAGGTTAAATGTAGATGTTGGGAGAGTTTAATGACACACTAGGAAAGGAGTGAGTGGGGAACAAAGAAAGCAGCAAATCAAACAGTGAAGTAAAATATACAGTAGAACAAAAGACAAACAGAAATAGCTCCAAAAAGTTATTTACATCGATGTCAAAGCAGTCCAGGGTCAATTGCGGTGAGGCATAAGAGATAAATCCAAAAGAGTAAGCAAAGATCAATGATAATCAGTAAATAACACAAAAGCTCAATCTGTAATCTGTGTATTTTGTCACATGCTGGAGGAAACCAGTTCATGCCAGATAATCCTGCAACTTCTTTAATGTTAATGTTGGTCACTCTACAACATCTTTTTTTTTAATCCCGCACGTTTAATAAAAAGGTTACGCATTGTTCAACTAAGTGCCGGTGATTTGTGTCATTAATCTCAGCAACAATTGCCACGTAGTGTTAGAAGCAAATACTAAGTAGTAGTCTGTATTTTGGGTTGCAAGTTGTTATGAGGACTGAATTGTATATCGCCAAGGCAAAGTTTACCTCTTCTGAGTAGTTAAACTTTTCGAAGCCGATGCGTGGACGGACTGGAAATAGAGGTATCGAGTTGCTTTGTTTGCTTAATTTATTCGATGTGAGTGGAGGCCGAGCACATATTCAAGTCATTAAGGTTTTATAACAAGTTTATTGGAGGAGATCGGTAATCATTATCTCGAGGGATTGTGGTAGTCTACCCACACCAGTAAGTTGTTATTGTTATAGAATATAAGAATAATAACTAGATTTGTAAAGTTCGTCGCGACAAACTTTGATGTTGGCTTTGACGGTGCAAGTATTCGCAAAGGCCGGTGCAATTTGGAGGTGAGTGGACAGAAAGATTGTAAAAGCTACTGGACCTCAAGGGTGCCAATACTTTTGGAGGTGAGCGGACATGAGCATGTGACATGACCATAATACCCGTGGGGCAGTTCCCCTCATTGTGCTAAGTGTTTTGATATGTCACATATCCATGTTGTGCAAATTTTAAATTTTCACGTGACGTGACGTGAATTTTTAATTTCGCTGGTTTTGGGAGCGGTGCTACACGTGATGTCACGTGACATGACCAGAATACCCGTGGGGCAGTTCCCCTCATTGTGTTGAGTGTTTTGATTTGTCACATGTCCATGTTGTGCTTATTTTTAATTTCGCTTGTTTTGTGGGCGGGGCTACATGTGACATCACATGACGTCACGTGACATGACCAGAATACCCGTGGGGCAGTTCCCCTCATTGTGCTGATTGTTTTGATATGTCACATGTCCATGTTGTGCAAATTTTTAATTTTGTTTGTTTTGGGGCGGGGCTACATGTGACATCACGTGACGTCACGTGACGTGACCAGAATACCCGTAGGGCAGTTCCCCTCATTGTGCTGAGTGTTTTGATATGTCACATGTCCATGTTGTGCAAATTTTTGATTTTGCTATTTTTGGGGGCGGGGCTACACGTGACGTCACGTTACGTGACCAGAATACCCGTGGGCCAGTTCCCCTCAATGTGCTGAGTGTTTTGATATGTCACATGTCCATGTTGTGCAAATTTTTGATTTCATTGTTTTGGGGGCGGGGCTACATGTGACGTCATGTGGTGTCAAGTGACGTCACCAGAATACCCGGTGGGGTGACAGTACTTTTGGCAAAAAGTGGCTACTGAGGGTTTGGACATTTCATGTCAATACTGCAGTCATTATGGGATTCTACTTATTATTATACTGAGTGGATCACAGAGAGAGAAGCCGTGCCTGAGCTCTGCGCACGCTGTGTGTGTGAGAGCTTAGAGGAATTTTCGGAATTCCCCATTCAAGTCTATGGGATGTTCGATCGTCGACTACCGGAAAACCGAAAATTCCGTTGGAAGTCCGAAATAAAAACTTCGTCCGGAGTAAGGTCCTAAAGAACCTGTCCGAGTTCGGTGTAAATCGCTCGAAAACTTGCCGAGTTATAAACCTCAAAAGTTTATAATGGAAGTCTATGGGAAAAAAGGCCACTTTGAGCTTCCGTACCGGGAATGCCGGAATTCCGATCTCTTAGAAAAATAGAAGCAACAAACTTCAGACCAGGGTCTACGACATATCTGAATTTGGTGCATGTGGCTCAAACGCCCTAGGCCGCATTTTTTTTAAATACATTTTTGTCTAATAATAATAATAATAATAATAATAATAATAATAATAATAATAATAATATTAATAATAATAATAATAATAATAAGCTTATAACGGAAATCAGAATGTTAGCTTCTACAAAGCCAACATAATAATAATAACTAGATTTATAAAGTTTGTCGCGACAAACTTTGATGTTTGCTTTGACGAGGCAAATATTTGCAAAGCTTTTTGGAGGTAAGTGGACATAAGGGTCAGTGTTACTTTTGGAGGCAAATGGACAGAAAGATAGGGTGCCAAAACATTTGGGGCAAGTTGAGACGAGCATGTGATGTCATCCGAATACTCCTGAGGAAGTTCTCCTCATTGTTCTGAGTGTTTTGATACGTCACATGTCCATGTTGTAAAAAGTTTTTTGATTTTGCATATTTGTGGGCGGGGCTGCGGCACAAACGAAAGGCCAGTCGGTACACCGATTTAAAACTTTGTTCAGAGTATCACCCTAAAGGAGCTGGCCGAGTTTGGTGTAGATAGGTCGAAAGCTTGCCGAGTTATAAACCTCCAAAGTTATAATGGGAGTCTATGGGAAAAAAGGCCAATTTGAGACCCGGTACCGGAAGTACTGGTACTCGGATCGCTTAGAAAAGTAATAGCAACAAACTTCAGACCAGCATCTACAACACATCTGAATTTGGTGCATGTGGCTCGAAAGCCCTAGGCAGCATTAAATTTTATAAATTTTTGTCTACGCTGAAATAGGAAAACAGAATGTTGGCTTCTACAAAGCCAACATCATAATAATAATAATAATAATAATAATAATAATAATAATAATAATAAGCTTATAACGGAAATCAGAATGTTGGCTTCTACAAAGCCAACATAATAAAGCGTCCCCACATGTTTAATAAAAAGGTTTCGTGGATTTGTGCAGTTACTCTCGGTCACAAAGGCCACATTGGTGATGTCAGTTTTTTCTCCACATCTGAATGATGATATTCAAAGTGTTACCTTGTACATGTACTGTTTTGGAAATACTTTTATACCCTTCTCTTGATCAATATTTTTCAATCGCTTTGCAGAACATGATATTTACTTTAGTCTTTTCCACTTAACGTATAAATTATGCAAATTAGTATATCGTATTCCTTTATTACCTGAGTTTAGTTTGTCAAAGCTGTGCTGCTTTCAGTCATACACCGTATCTTTTCTATGTTTACATCATGTTGTGTGTTTCTGTTTGTTTCAGTGCTGATTTCACTCATTCCAGAAACACATGCTGAAGGTATACAGTATATATATTATATATTGCCTTATTTTAAATGATTTAAATTTATTTATTTATGTGTGCATTTCTGATTTGAATTAGAACTGAGAAGGGTGTGTTTGTACATTGACATACAAAGTTTAGCACTTTCATTAAAAAAAAGCAATTTTACAGGTATGAAGAACAGAAGTCACTTTAACTCAGTTATATTCGGTCTTTTCTCTTATAACAGTGTATCTCATATTTAGTCTTACTTTGAACTCTTGGTGTATTCTCACACATTGTGTGGCTGCTGCTGAGAGAAACCAGAAGTTTAGGGAACACATCCTCATCTGAGTGACATTGTATAGTTTGACTATAAATTATTACTCTTCTATAACTTCATAGTACAGAATCAAATAGTGCTAAATGTGTTAAAAGGTACTTAAGTGAAGGTTTGAAGTTGAATCTATATCAAACTTATTTATCGACTGTTCAGATCTGAGACTCAACAATAATTGGAAGACTGTTCCATAACTGTGGGTCAGAAAGCTCTGCCACCTTCTGTAGTATACATTATGGCACCAAGAAAGTTCTTTGTGTATTTATTAACATTTTTATAGGGCAACCTAAAGCTGTGTTGTCCATAAAACCTGATAAACACGTGTACAGTGGCGAGAATATCACTCTCAGATGTGACATAGAGGGAGGAGACACTGAGTGGACATACATCTGGTTTAAGAATAATTCCAGTCTCAACACGGAAGAAGGAAAAGGCAAACGGTATAAAGACAGCAAAAAGCAGGAGTTCAGTATCAAGTCTGTTAATGACTCTGACAGTGGTAACTACACCTGCAAAGGACAGAGCCATAACTCTCAGAGCTCAGGGATCAGTGATGCAGTTACACTGACTGTATCAGGTGAGTCTGTGGCAACAACATCTGGATAATTTTACACATGCAGTATAATTATAGTGAGGCAGTGATTAATAGTACACAGCTAACGTTAAAGCAGTAAATCTCATCGTGTCTTGCCCCTGCTATTATCTAACTCATTAGATGATAATTTAATAAAACTTTCTGTATTTCTGGTATTTTAAACCAAATCATGAAATTAACTGTGTTTATGAGGGAGAGATTCACTCTCATAAATGACAGACTAGTAGAAGATGATTCCACTTCTTTAGCAAAATAAATAAACCCCCGACTGATGATGACAAGAAGAATGAACTCATTCCTAATGCCTCCTCTAATTACATAGTACAATTAGACTTATATAGGTATTTAGTCTATTACGTAATTATATCTTTATAAATATTATTTTTATTTACTATTCCTTACTTCTATTATCTATTATAAATAGAGAGATTATTGTGTATGTATGACTTAAATGTACAGATTTAAGAATAATTGTGTATTTCTTGTGTAACAGAGAGACCACGGCCAGTACTGAGTGTATCTCCACACAGCTGGCTGACTGAAGGAGACTCAGTAACTCTAAGCTGTAAAGTTACAAACTGGACAGACTGGACATTCAGCTGGTACAGAGATGTTCTCAATAGATCCAGTCCTAGCAATATCAAGACTAATAAAGTGCTCCTCTCAGACAGCAGCAGAGGATCTGGTGGTTCCTACACTCTCAGTCCTGCTGCTCTTAAACACACAGTAGTTTATATGTGTAGAGGAGAGAGAGGAGAACGACCCTTTTACACAAAATACAGCTCTGGAAAGCCAGTATGGATCACTGGTGAGGAAAACACAACAATGGTCTATTGGAATGTTGAATATAGATAGATTGAGGAATGAATGTGTTTAAGTTATGCCATGAAAACACAATCATAATAATAGATAAAAATAATTATAATCTGTGATATCTATGATCTGTGTTTAAGGTGAATCTCCTTCAGTCTCTCTGATCATCAATCCCAGCAGAACTCAACACTTTACTAATGACTCTCTCTCACTGAGCTGTGAGGACCAGAGTAAGTCTACTGGATGGACAGTGAGACGATACACACACAGTGAGAGAGTGTTAGATTGTTCACACTGGGGATCAGTTACAGGATCTACATGTAACATCAGCTTCCTCTCCATATCCTACACTGGAGTTTACTGGTGTGTGTCTGAATCTGGAGAAAACAGTAATCCTGTCAACATCACAGTGCATGGTGAGTCTTCATGTAGTGTGTTTAATGTTAAAGGAAAAGGGAAATGTTCTGAGGATAAAAACATGTATGTTAGTAATATATACTAGTTTAACTAGTACCTGTAAATGAGTATAAATTTAAATAGTAATCCATATTCAGTGTTCATATATATCTGTATATATAATTCAGTTGCATGTTTCTCATGAGTTAGTGTAGGCAGACTCCACAGGTTTAGAGGGTTTTAAGTTGTATATAAATAAATTAGAGATATAGATTTATAGTGTGCACATATCATATTCTATGTTATACTTGTGCACACAGGTGTAAATTAATTTATTTGTACTGCAGATTCAGTTAAATCATCGAAATAGTTAAGAAGGAATTAAAGATGATTATAATTATTATTTTATTCTGCTTTAGGTCCATCACCTGTAGAAGCTCCATTCTCAGTGCTCATGCTGATCTGTAGTGTGGTGACGGCCTCTCCGTATCTGCTGGTGACCATCATTCTGCTGGTCATATGTTACAGAGCTCGAGGTAAGAATTCTTTCAGTACGTATTCTACAATTAACATAACAAGCATCATGAGTTTAATTTGCACAAGAAAAACATTTTAACTTTAGGAAAAGTAAAAACTTTTTTCTCACATCGTATTTTAATATCAAATTCAAATAAAAAAAATATATTTGAACTGTGTTTAGGATGAAATCAAATGCAACTTTTCTTTTCTCTGAGATATCTGGGAAAAATTCAATGAAAGACTTTTTTTATTATTTCTTTAACAGATCACAATGATGAAGACAGGATTGAGAATGCAGTCATAGAGGAGTGAGAAAAAAAGTCATCTATAAAAAGTATAAACATTTACTGAAATATATAATTTCAGATTTTATTTTCTTTATGGTTTTGTGTTGATTAATAATACTGATTTGTCATTTTAATCTCCTGCTGTTATTTGCTCATCGTCTTCTGGACATCGTCACTGTTATGTAGGGATTTGTTTAGTTAAAGCCTACAAACCTCCTCATGAGTAAACACTGAGAATTACATCTTTTAAAAAAGACAAAGTTTTGGAAAACAGGATTAATTGCAAACTGGAAACTAGCATCATTGGGGGATTGAGATTTATTCAATAGTTAAACTTGTTTTATATTGTATACATACTATGTTTATTGACTGTTATCTGAAATATGGTGCAGAACTAATTGTTTTGTTTTCTCAGTATTAATTCTACCACTTCTGTATTTGTACTGCTGTGTTTTCTATTTCTTGTGAGATTTTCTCTAGTTGAATATTAAGTTGTAGGCTTACAATCTCAGTTAGACGCTGTTATTAGTTTTGGTTGATGTTTCAGCTGTGTGAACTTTAATTGTCGTTGTGTGAGGAGATTTATGGATGAAATGTTTGATCAATTAAATAAATGCATCATTATGTATTCACTGCTGTTATATTGCTGTCTTTTCATTGTGAAAATGTTTGTCTCCTGCTGGAACATTGGAATTTCTCACATGGGATTAATAAAGTTTTATCTTAAAGTCAGATAACTGGATCCTGCAGTATTATTCAGTGTCAGTAGAGGATCTCAGTGCAGTGAAGGTCAGGAGTAAAATGAGGAATCAAACAGAAGTGTTATTACTCTTTCTGCATGTCTACACACAGGTACACTAACACAACACTGTAAACAAATCAGGAAGTCAACATTACAGCCAATAACAAGCTACTTATGAAGTGAAATAAATGGATTCACTGTAAAACCCTGATAGAACATCATAACACAGTTGTGTTCAAATAAATAGCAGTATGTGAATAAAAGGGCAAATAATTTAATAGCTTTTATGTGCATATTTCAAAGGCAGTGTAAATAATAAATCCCAAAACAATGTATTATAAATAAATTTAATTGTAATAATTGAATTATGACTGAATTTGTCATATTTCCTTGCTGACTCACAACAATGCACAGATCGAACCATATCAAGTTTGCCGATGACACGACCGTGGTGGGTCTCACCAGCAAGAACGACGAGTCAGCATACAGAGAGGAGGTGCAACAGCTAACTAACTGGTGTAGAGCCAACAACCTGTCTCTGAATGTAGATCAAACTAAAGAGATGGTTGTTGACTTCAGAAGAGTATAGAGAGACCACTTTCTGCTGAACATCGACGGATCATCTGTAGAGATCATCAAGAGAACCAAATTTCTTGGTGTTTAGAGAAAGGCACATCTCCTTCCCCCATTCTGACTACGTTTTACAGAGGGACCATTGAGAGTATTCTAAGCAGCTGCTTCACTGTCTGGTTTGGGAGCTGCACCATCTCGGATCGCAAGACCCTGCAGCGGATAGTGAGGACAGCTGAGAAAATCTCTATCATTCGAGCCCTCACGATCAGACTGTGTAACAGTTTCTTTTCACAAGCTATCAGGCTCCTCAATAACTGAATGGAACTGTACTGAGCACAACATGCACACATCAATGGTATGGACTGTACAGACCTACACGAAACACACACTTCCATGAGACATCCATCAAACTGTTTACATGCTGTGTTGCACAATGTTTATTTGTTCTTTGCACATAGTGTCTCACATTTCAGCTGATTTCTGTTTTGCACAATACTTTATGTGGCGGGGCAGTGGAGGGCAAGAATTGACACAATATACAACTAAAAATTAGAGCAGACTACGCCACCCCATTTTTATAAACGGGGAAATTTGTACCCAAAATATAGCACACAGGTTCGTTACCACTGAACACAGGAGACATGAATATAAATACAAAATACTTTTATTGCACAATGACTAGTTAAAATAATAAAAAACTGTTGACCAAACAAAGACAAGAAATAAAGAAAAACAAGAAACTTTCCGGCTGAGGCTTACCAGTAGGGCAGCTAGCTGACCAGTGAGTATCCTAAAACACACCACTCACAAACACTCACACCACACCCACTCTAAGTGAGGGAGACGCAGATTTCAATAGCAAAAACACACTGTGAGAAACACCACCACCACAGGGCCAAGACAGCTAGCTTCCCTCACTGGGGCCTTCAGCTCCTGAAATGAACAAAAAAGAATGAAACAAAACACAATTAGGTCAACTCACATTCAACCCAACAACTCGCGTTAGAATAAGTTCACACTGTAAAGGGGAACACAATGGACAATTTACTGGCCACAGGGGTCAGACAGAAGGATGTAAATACTAGGTTCGTGCCAATAGCTCAAACCTAGTCATGCCATGGAGCAGCAAGAGGTTAAAAGAGAAGAACAAAACCAAAAAAAGAGGAAATAAAGCAAACAATACATGTGAAGACAACAGTCTTCAAATTAAAGCACATTAAATAAAAAAAAAACAAAAGGACAAAAACTGAAAAGAGCCTTCAACAAGGAAAACTCAGATAAAAATTAAACAAAAACGAACAGGCCACTGGTGGCAATGTAACAGCCGGTGAAGCTAAGCCGGCACCGTTAACGGCACCTCTCGCTTAAATGACGGCTCGGACTAACCACGCTTCACCTAAACCACCAGCATAAGCGTGAAACACAAAACCAGAAAGTAATCAGATACAAACGGTCACGGAGATAAAAATAGCAGCAGAACAAACATTGCAGTCTTAACGTGGTCTAAGGAGCATTCGTCCTGCAGTCCACCGCAACGAAGTGCTCGCAAGTAGATGCACTAAAATAAACAAAAGTTAATAAAATCAGTCGTCAAAGACACCCCCCCAATAATGCTCAAAAGGACTAAATATACATACCCGGAAGTAGAGCGCTAAACACACGGGTTCAGTTACTCACAGCTTTATCCGTAATCAACGAACTGCTAATATGCAGGTGATCCAGAGCACACACAACATGGAGTGAAGGACAGCCTGTACCCAACAGCAATGTTGTACCAATCGGGACCATAACCTGGCTATAAACAAATACACCTTAGATAGTGCACAGACACTAGCAGAATACCTCCCGCAAGCTGTGCGCGCACACCCACACACAATAGTTGTACGAGGCGTACCCAGGTGACATAAACTACGCTTTGAATACACCCGGAGCAGCAGCCAATAGGCTGTCGCACCTGTCATTCAGGTGAAAACCGCGTTTAATAGGGCGGTACCTAGACTGCCCTACTACAATCTACCCCTAGATCTTGCATCGTCGCCCCGACAATGGACACAACCCCATAATGGCAAGGGAATGACTTAGTGCCAGGGCCTGAAAAGGGCAGAAACAGCATTAGATGCAGGAGCTTCCATTGAAACACACCCCCCCCCCCCCCCCGCTTCCACTGCCCGAGGGAGGTGGTGTCGATTGGAATGATGATCCGCATTAGCTCGCCTGGTCACTTGATGGGGGGTAGTGTTATAGCAGAAGAGTTCCTGTGGGAGAGCAGAGAGCCAATCTGCCTTTCGAGCGAGCAGTAGAGTGCGTAGGAGATTATGTAGTGTCCTGTTAAAACGTTCACACTGCCCATTACCTGCTGGATGGTATGGGGTAGTGTGGGACTTCTCAATCTGATAGAGACTACAGAGCTGTTGTATTAAAGAGGACTCAAAGCTGTGGCCCTGATCAGAATGAATGTGTCCAGGGACACCAAACTTATAGAACCACTCCACCACCAATGTGCGAGCCACTGTCTGAGCACGCTGATTCCGAGTAGGGACCACCAGGGTGTATTTTGTAAAGACAACGGTCATTACCAAAACATTTTCCAATCCTGAGCGAGATGGTTCCAGCAGTGTAAAATCAATGGCCAAGATCTCATTTGGCCTAGAGGCCAACAGATGACCCATGAAGCTGTGAGCTACCGGCTGCGTATCCTTAGCGACCTGACACCTTTCACACTCCCGACACCACTAAGCTACATCGGATGCTGTCGCACTAGCTCGGTGGTCCGTTCGACCCCTTGGTGCTCATGTCCCTGGTGCACTTGAGTCAAAACTTCCTTACACAAGACAGCTGGTAGAACTACCTGGAGAATCTCTTCACCACCTTTAGAACGAAACACACAGCGATGTAGAACCCCTTCCTTATCCAGCAACCGATCCCACTGACGCAGTAAGACTAGGGTGGCTTTGGACAGCTGGCATTGCTCTTCAAAACTGGGGAGTGTTCCTAGTCTCCAGAACACCAAAATCTCCCCAATCACCAGATCTGCCTCCTGCAATGCCTTCATATCACCCACCAGACTAGGAAAAACAGACACAACAGCTTGAGTAGCTGGTGTCACTAAATCTGCCCCTGACGCTTGTGCCAAGACCTCTGGAACTTCCGTCCCTGGTAACAAACCTCTACCGCACTGAGACTAGCAAGGTCCTGTCTGGAAAGGGCATCAGCATTCCGGTTACTCCTCCCTGGCCGATACCGCATATTAAAATCAAATGCTGATAGCTGAGCAGCCCAGTGCTGCTCTGTAGCCCCAAGCTTTGCAGTGGCCAGATGGCTGAGAGGGTTGTTGTCCGTATACACAATACACTTCTGTCCTAACAAGTACTCCCTAAATTTCTCAGTCAAGGCCCACTTGAGCGCCAAAAACTCGAGCTTCATGGAGCTGTAATTGGACATATTACGCTCAGTAGGCCTAAGACTGCGGCTAGCATAAGAAAATGGCCGTACCTTACCTTCCTGTTCCTGGGAGAGAACAGCTCCTAAGCTACAATGACTGGCATCTACCTCCAAGATAAAAGGCAGGGAAAAGTTGGCATAAGCCAGTACTGGGGCAGAAGTAAGCCTACTCTTCAGCTCATCAAAACACTGCTGGCACTGTTCAATCCAGGCACTAGAAAAACCCTGCCCAGTTCGTGCTTTAGGCTTAGCAGCAGCCCATTCAGCTACCAACATGTGCAGAGGGGCTGCCAATTTTGCAAACCCCTCAACAAAGCGGCGGTAATAGCTTGCAAAGCCTAAAAATGAACGCAACTCCTGCACACTGGTGGGACGTTGCCAGTTAACTACGGCCTCAATTTTACTGGGGTCCGTGGATACACCCTGGGCCGAGATGACATGTCCCAGATACTTTACTTCACATTGGAAAAATGCACATTTACCCAATTTAGCCTTCAGACCCTCATGTTCTAGACGACTTAGAACTACCTCCAACTGCTCTAACTGCTGCGACACTGAGGAAGAGAAGACTATGATGTCATCAAGGTACAGAAGTAAACCAAACATCCGTTCCATTAGACGCTGGAAGGTGCTCGGGGTGTTGCAAAGCCCAAAGGGCATGCGGTTCCATTCGAACAATCCGAAAGGAGTTCAAAATGCGGTCTTGGGCTTGTCTCTCTCAGTGACAGGGACCTGATTGTACCCACTAGCCAAGTCCATAGTGGAAAACCAGCAGGCCTTTGTCAAAGAGTCCAACAACTCCTCGATACGCGGCAAAGGGAAGGCGTCCTTCCAGGTCTTTGTGTTCAACTGACGGTAGTCGACGCACATCCACAGACTACAGTCTTTCTTTTTAACAAGGACAATTGGGGATGCATATGGGCTACAACTCTCCCTTATAACATCAGCCTCCAACAACTGATTGATATGGGACTTCACCACTTCATATTCTGAAGGAGGTATACGCCTGTACCGCTCCGGATGGGAACAGTATCTAACAGAGGAATGTCCTGGGAAATCAAGCCGGTACATCCTAAATCACCCTCATGATTGGAAAACACAGACTGGAACCGGTAAAGCAGGTCCCTCACCGGACCCTGTTCTGCTTCTGACAACACAGACAAGTCGAGTGCATCAATTTGTGCTTTAACACCGGAGATCACTACACAATTTGGGAAGCCCACGGTGGTCACTACAGACCGAACCTCACTAACTCCTGATGGCAAACTAACCACACAAACATGATTTAGTGTACCCAAAACAGTGTTAGCATAGAGCAACATATCAGTGGTTACCACATTTACTACAGGTAAATAAACAGTACCTCGGATAACCTGCACTAGTACAGGAGAAGCCAACAAACCAGCTGGCAACCCAGACTCTGGAGGTTCAAAAAGAACAGTACTCTTGGCATATTTTTCAGAACAATTTGCTGCCACAAACTTCATCATGCCACCTGGGATGCGACATGGTCTCTGCCCTTGCACTCTAACTCTTCCTGAACGTACCACAGAGGACTGATTATCAACTCGATGACAATGTTGCAGTGCCTGAAAAACAGGATTTGGGACATCTATGGTTGAAAGTGAATCAAACAGGGCCGGCCAATGTTGTCCGAAATGCCAATGTGTTAGTATTATGTGCTAATGTGTTGTGTTAGACTTAATGTGCTAATGTTAATGTGCTAGTGTTAATGTGCTAATGTGTTAGTGTTAATGCGCTAATGTGTTAATGTGCTATTGTTCTAATTTGTTAATGAGCTAATGTGTTAATGTGCTAGTGTTAATGTGCTAGTTTTAATGTGTTAATGTGCTAATGTGTTAATGTGCTAGTGCTAATGTGTTAATGTGCTAGTGCTAATGTGTTAATGTAAGCTCAATCTCAGTTTTATGAATTTCTCAATAAGGCAATGGAGAAGCCTTTTAAATTGGCTGAGTATTTCTACTTGCTAGAAAACTACGGGACGAAAAGAGATTTTTTTATTTATTTATTATTTTTTTTCTGAGCCAGAAATGCGTAAATTTAATCCAACAAATATATAAGACATAAAAACTATGCAATATATTTTTGTGTGTAAACAATTGTATGTTTTTTTAAAATAAATGTGTTGTTTATCACAGTGTTTCATTTGATATAAATGTTTACTGTCTTGTATTTTCAATACCAATATTTACCATATGACTGATCGGCTCTTAATGGTTTAGCTCCCATGTATCTAACTAGACTTCTAACACGTTACAATCCTTCACGCTCTCTGAGATCACAAAACTCAGGACTTTTGGTAGTTCCCAGAATATCTAAGACTACTAAAGGTGGTAGAGCGTTTTCGTATTTAGCTCCCAAACTTTGGAATAGTCTTCCTGATAGTGTTCGGGGCTCAGACACACTTTCCCAGTTTAAATGTAGATTAAAAACTCATCTCTTTAGTCAGGCGTACACATGATACATCCTATAATATCATGCACCGGTACATCAGACCTGCACATCTTTATGAACAGTTAATTTATGAATGTTAAACCCTTTCCACTGCTTCTCTCTTTGTACCCATCCCGAGGCATCCAGACACTGTACCAGCTCCCAACGTCCTCTGTGGGACGAAGCCTTTGGACGTCCACTGAGTCGAGGCCGACTCTAAGAATCCTGAGACATCTCCAGTTAGACTCTGTGATACTAAGGAGATCCGAAGTCCATGATCCTTACACCAATACAACATTTAAATGACTGTATATTACAATCACACCCCCAGTGTCACCCATATGAGGATGCGTTCCCTCTTGAGTCCGGTTCCTCTCAAGGTTTCTTCCTTTACCAATTTAAGGGAGTTTTTCCTTGCCACTGCTGCCTGAGTCACCTCAGACTTGCTCATAGGGGAATAAGTACATACACATTGTGAACTTTATATATCTAATAATAATCTAGAATTTTTGTTCTGTTAATTCTTATTTCTTTTATTATTCGTTATTTCCTTGATCATTAATTATGTTTACCTTCTGCTCTATGTTTATGTTCTGTAAAGCTGCTTTGAGACAATGTCTATTGTAAAAAGCGCTATACAAATAAACTTGAATTGAATTGAATTTATTCTAATAATTTAATATAATAAAAATATCTAATATATATATATTTTTTTAACAAACAGAGCTGAAGAAATGGGGGGGGGGGCATGGTGGCTTAGTGGTTAGCACGTTCGCCGCACACCTCCAGGGTCGGGGTTCGATTCCCACCTCCGCCTTGTGTGTGTGGAGTTTGCATGTTCTCCCCGTGCCTCGGGGGTTTCCTCCGGGTACTCCGGTTTCCTCTCCCGGTCCAAAGACATGCATGGTAGGTTGATTGGCATCTCTGGAAAATTGTCCGTAGTGTGTGATTGCGTGAGTGAATGAGAGCGTGTGTGTGACCTGTGATGGGTTGGCACTCCGTCCAGGGTGTATCCTGCCTTGATGCCCGATGACGGCTGAGATAGGCACAAGCTCCCCGTGCCTAAGTTCGGATAAGCGGTAGAAAATGAGTGAGTGAGTGAGCTGAATAAATTTCAGCAATATGCAAGTGTGTGAGCTCTTATTGATCACATGACAATAATCTATACATATTCACTACTGTATACAGTATACTGTAAGCAGTTTATATTATTATGTGCCTCTTTTAGTCGATGTGACTTTGGATCCTGATACAGCAAATTCTAAACTTCTCCTTTTTGATGATTAGAAACAAGTGAGCCACGAAGGAAAGCGACAGATTCTCCCAGATAACCCAGAGAGATTTGATCGTTTTCCTGATGTACAGGGAAAATTCTCCTCCGGGAAATTTGAATACGAGTTGCTGGTCAGTGGGAAGACAAGTGGATGTTAGGAGTGGCTCGAGAGTCCATTAACAGGAAAGGAAGCATTATAGCATGTCTGTAAAATGGATACTGGACTAAATATTAGATACGAGGCTTGTGAGTCTCCCCATGTTCCCCTCGTCTTGAAACAGGCTCCTCAGAAGATCAGAGTGTTTGTGGACTACAATAAAGGTCATCTTCTTTTATGATGTTGATGCCATGTGTAATATTTACTTTTCACTGGTCAGTGTTTTACTCATAAACTCTACCCAAGCTTCCACCCTTCCTCAGTGATGCAGGTAGAAATTCATCACCACTGATCATCACACCTGTTGAACAGTTCAGTGAGATCCATTTTCATCAAAACTTGGTTATACGAAGCCAAAAGCATAGTGACATACTTCTTGTTTCTTAAACTCCATGTATGCCATAATATGCTACCATTAGTAGCATAACTTACTCAGAGACTTGTGATGACAGACTGTTCATCACAGTTTTAGCAGTGAAATGGAGGTAAAGCTGTACAGTACCTTTGCATATTTTTTCACAGTTACCCTGATGGTGCACAGATGGTGTGCGTTATGAATGAATTAACCAAGGAATAACCTTGACAGTCACAAGCAAACCAGGAAATCTAGTTCAGCTGGCTACCATTCACTTTTTCACCTTTTTTTGTGCACTAAACTTGTACTAATTCTTGTTAGCTTACACTTTTAACTTAATAAAATCACAGAACATAAACTTTACATGTTCTGTAATTATTATTATCATTATTATTTAATCGATTAATCAGTTAATCGATTAAGTAATTGATTAATTAAATATTTAAGCAATTAATTAATTGATTAAGTAATTGACTAATCGATTGATTGATTGATTTTTTACAGTTTGAACACAGCATGCATTACTTCCGCATTCTCTGATTACAATAGAGGTCTATGGCTGTATTGCAGCTGTCCTTTTCAGTGCCAGAGAATACAGTAAGATCACCACTGCTTTAGGTTGAAGGAGCCCTGGTGACATGTAGGGTCCCTTATTAACCGCATCAATTTATTCATATGTTTAAATCTTTTTCTAGAGAAATATTTAAAACAATGTAACAGTTTATCACCAGAGCTCACATGCTTGTGTCTTATTATATTGTGGACAGATAAGTTCTAGTATTATTTTTGATCTTGTCTTATCTCTTTTTTTCTTCTTTTTTAAAAAAAAACACGAACATAACCTGCTGTGTATGACTGAGTATGTGATGAATAAAATTTGGGGGAAAAAAACAATATGAAGAAAATTATTGTTTTATGCTTCATTTTTAATTCTTATACGTATTATAACACTGTTGAATTCCCCTATCTGAATTAATGCACTTGATCTAATCATCAGTTTGACTGTAACAGCAGATTTACACATACTGTACGTGTGAATAACGTGTCTTATCACTGATGTACTGAAGAACGCTTTGTGGTCACTGTGAGATATTTAATGTTTCTCACATAGAGTATTCATTTTCAGTCTCCAATGATTTTTTAAGCACCAAATGCACTGCAGGTACATATTTAAATGTAGCCAAAAAAAACACAAAACTTTTTTTTAGTTCCTGCTTTACTGATGAATTGTTCAATTACTGGATATAACTACACAGATCAGATTGGCAGATTAGTTGGGATTATGGAAAGAATAAATTAATCCAAACACAGTGAACTGGGTGAAGAATGTACACATTTTGTCTGTACATTTTAGTATTTATTTGACTATAATCTCTGTTTTCTTATTTTACTGATTGCACTGTCAATGATCAGGCTTCTGGGCTAGCAAACTGATTCACAATAAAACACCAGAAAGCACAATGCATATTGGAATATCTAAAGCCACGTTCACACTGCAAGTCTTAATGCTCAATTTGGATATTTTGCTCAGATTTGATTTTTTTGTTTGGCTGTTCACATTACCTTTTAAAATGTGGCCTATATCAGATACCAGTGTGAACTGTTTGCTGTTTCGAACTGACCCGAATGCGCAAACAAACAATAACAATGACGTCACACACAGCACGCCGTTGCGCTAAAGTTGGCGAAGTTATGGAGGAAGTAAGCATTTTCGCTTTTCTTTCTAAATGTTTGTGTAATGGCAGCACAGAGACGTTGAAAATTGTCGGATCAACTTTTGATTATTTGATCCATTTTGTAGGCGTAGATGTAGATTGACACAAAAGTCGCATTAAATCCGCCTTGGTTGTTCACACATATGGAAGTGGTCTGAATCTGATTTGAAAAAATCAGATCTGGGCAAGATCGGAGTGTTCACATTACTCCTGAAGAAGTCTGACCTGGTCACTTGACCCCAAAAAAAATCAGATTTGGGCCACTTTTACCTGCAGTGTGAACGGGGCTTAAGACTTTTGGTGAAACTTGATGGAAAAATATCTGTGGTTATAAAAAAAAATAAAAAATTATAATAAAAAAATTGTCCTATTGTTGACGTTCAAAAATTAGTGGATCATGTCTGTGCCTTTGGTGACTATTTCATTATTGATCTATGGAGTAAAAACATCATGGAAGTTCATTCAGTAGTGGAGGTGGAGGTGGTTGAATAAATGCAAGCCATTTGTCATTTGTCATGTCTCAGTGGCTCAGTGCTCAGTGCTTACAGGAAATTATTGTCTATTTTAAAATGTAAATATTTGTTGTGTAATGATGTATCATATTCATCAATGTAAATGATAGGCCAACAGTTCATTTGTAAAAAGGTTTTTGTCTTTTTAAGAAAAGAGAGACATAACTCCATCTCGATCAACAACTACTCCTGAATAAACAGTTACAGATTATGAATAAATAAACTGATAATTTATTGACTATATTAAATATTATAGATTATAATAAAATCAACAATTCCTGCAAAATAACCCTGTTTTCTTTTTATTAAATATGTGGAGGATCATAAAACAGTCTGTTGATGATTGTGTGAATTTCTGCCTACTAGACGCACAAATCTGTAATTAAGATTTTTTGGTTCCCTTTCAGAACTCGAGCTGCGTCGAAATGCTATGGGAAAGCCCCTGCGTGACCGCGCTCAGAACCACATGTGTAATCTGTCCAATAGGCATTGGGATGTGACGTCATTGGCGGGTGACGTCGCGTAAACAGAAAGCTACAAATGGCTGCGAGATGGACAAGACGCTAGCTTCTGCTCGTTCAGGTAAGCGCTGTTTTTCTGATACTGTGTTTTGCTGATCGAGTGATGGCTGGCAGACAAAAATTCCGAAAGTGTGTTTTTCTGTGTCCCCGTTTTATTACCGGGAAGGATTCGCATGATCGATGCGTTGTCTGCTTGGGAGTGGAGCATGCACAATCGGCTCTCGAGGGAGTCGATTGCTCGCATTGCACGGACAAGGATCGAGCTGTGCTACTGAATGCACCGATGGCTCCTCCTGGACTGTTTGGCGATGCTGTAATGGCGGTCGTACACAAGTTCCAGTCTAAAAAGTAGTCGGCTGCGTTTCAGCAGTACCTCCCTCGCCGATCTCGTGGGGCTGTTCGGCGGGCGGGGCCTAAGGGCCCGAGTCGACACTCTAGGCAGGGTGACCTGAGGGTCATTCTCGCCTCTGACAAACAGGCAGTGGTGCGTAGTTCCTGACGGTCTACGGTTGGGGGGATGGGGCACACCTCACGTGACGGTGCCCATACCTCCCCTGCACCACCAGGGTGCTAGGCCGTTGGCTCTGCCACAGGATGTGCTCCAGAGCACGGCCCCCCTCCAGCGGCACCTCCCTCCAGAGTCTCGGTACGGGTGGGGGAGACCTGCCGCCTCTCAGGAGGTGTCAACGGCCGCAGTACGTGGCTCCGGCCGTTTGGGTCATGGAGGCCGGGCAGTCAGCCCTGCCACAAGATGTGCTTCAGGGCGCGGCTTCAATCCAGTTGTTCTCTCCCCACCTTTCCACCCGAAGGTTCGTTGTGGAGGGGGAGGGTCCGCCACCTCTCGCGAGGCGCCATCAGCTGCAGGGCTTGGCCCCAGCTGCTCTGAGTGTCTGACCCCTGAGGGGCTGGTTCCCCTGAGGAACTTTCTGACAGCTTGGGAGGAGCTGCCAGGAGTTTCCCGGTGGGTCCTGGTGGGACCTGAGCAGGCTCTGGTCCTGGAACAAGAAGTGCACACACTCCTGAGGAAAGGAGCCATCGAGGTGGTCCCCCCCTCGGTTCGAGAGTCAGGCTTTTACAGCCCATACTTCATTGTTCCGAGGACAAGTCCGTGGAGAGAATCGGTGCAGCTGCTCGTCTGCTATGGCCCTAACAGGAAGGGTTTCCCGGCCGCTATTCAGACGTTGAGCAGATGGGTAGTGGATGCGATTGTCGGCTCACAAGCCCTCTGGCTTCCACACACTCTTTGGGGTCGGAGCTCACTCCACCCGGAGTGTGGCGGCCTCTACGGCCTAGTCTGCTGGAGTGGCACTCCAAGACATCTGTGGCGCTGCGGGTTGGTCCACCCCGCTGACCTTCGTCAGGTTCTATGACTTTGACCTCAGAGCCACCCCGGGCTCCTCTGTCCTACGTGCAGGTGCCAAGGCCCTCACTCTCTACGCAGGGTCTGGTCAGTGTGGCGTGATTGGACACTCATTCCCATAGCATTTCGACGCATACATATATATATATGTGTGTGTTTTGATGTTCCTTAAACTTATTTCAAGTTCATTAAAATTTAGAATATTTTATATCTAATTTATGTTTATTATCACTACTATTTAATGTTTTTAATTACCAAGTTTAATCTTTAATCAAGAGCCATTTCTCTCTCTCTCTCTCTCTCTCTCTCTCTCTCTCTCTCTCTCTCTCTCTCTCTCTCTCTCTCTCTCTCTCTCTCTCTCTCCTATTTTGTATCAGAGATTGGACACAACCACTACATGAGCCTTAAAGAATCTTGTTTACACAGCCACTGTGATTTTGCAATCAGTTTATACAGAGGGAATTCACAGAAGATTAATTGAGATCAGTTTCATTTCTGAACTGTCTTCACTCTTCTCAAGAAATCAGCTAAAGTTAAAGTTAGTTAAGGGAAAAAATGTTAGGGAAATTCTGAGGGTGTGAAATTCTGAGGGTGTGAGAGTCCTGTGGGGTTTCACTCTGTAATACTTTTCAACCTGAAGTTGATATCAAAAACAGCATAAACTGATTATTTCTGTGGAAAACCTGGAGCATTACTCTGTCAGAAACATGGGAAACTGTTGGAGGTGTTTTATATGTCAGTTCCACTCACAGGCTGATGAGTCCTACAAAGCAAAAATGTCAAGTCAAAAAGATGAAACACATTTAGACATAGAAAAGTCAGGGTTTTGGGAATATTTAATGGATTATATATGTTTATAATAGACTCAGCAAGGAACAATGCCAGAAGAGGTTAAATATGTTTTTAACATCTGAAAAAGTCAGAAACACCTCAGAATGCAAAAAAGTTTTCACCAGGTCCTATCAATAAACCAACTTCTTTTCCAAAAAACAATATACTTTTATTCAAAAGGACTGCACCAATAAACAGAGTGTGGAGCTGTTGAGGAGAGTTCTGTCTCAGCTTCTGGAGTCTCTCAACAAGGAGATAGGCCAGTTTGCTGACTTTGGTAAGAACATGTTACTTGGTTGTCAATAAGGTTATTTGTGCTGGTCATTTAATTTTAACAGTTATTTTAAGTTAAACATTTCTTGAAGAACATTGCATACAAGGCCTATGTTATAATTAAAATGCTTCATATTGGCAGGGTACAGTCCTTTGTGCACCATGATATTCTTAATAAGATACACAAACCTAGGTCTTGTTCACTGGCAATGTAACTGACACAGTTGCGATGAGTGATGTTGCTCAGTAATATCTGTGTAAACTTCTTTGTGCAAATATCAGATGATATAAACATATAAACTGTGAAATGAAATGTGTTTATATCTGGCAAAACTGAAACACTGGTTTCCTTTGCTGTTCCTTATCAAGTTAACTTTAACAAATTTGCTATACTTCTTGTGAATGAAAAGATTTAATTAAAAACTCTGATGGTCTTTTATTCTTTTAAAGTCATCATGAATATAATTATTATGAATTTCACCACAGCTACTTTTATTTTACTTTAATTTCACTTCTTTTTTTATTACAGTGGTTCCAAAAATACATTTGAAACTAGTACTAGAAACTAATACTACACTAGTTTCTGATGCCCTCTTGTGGCTGGCTGCAGTACAAAGTTCAATGTTGCATATTCAAAAAATAATAATAAAATGAAATAAAAATACCAACATACAAATAATTCCAATTTCTGTACGGATGCTCCAGACTCACACCTTAATGCATTTAATCATTTTAGTTTTCCTTTTCAATCCCTTGTTCACCCCATTGATTCGTAATGTGATTTTAAATAATAATTTATGAAATCTAATTTGATTACTAATTTGTTTCTATACATATATAATCTATCTAACATATATATCATATCTAATTTGTTTACTCTTTTTCAAACAGATCTGAAAAGAATTCAGCAATATGCAGGTGTGTGAGCTTTGCTTCATCTTATGACATTGCATATATATATATATATATATATATAAATATATATATATATATATATATATATATATATATATATATATATATATATATATATATAATGTTTATTTATCTGGTTATAATGGTTTCTCTGCAGTCCTTATTTCCTTCAAATACCTTGTTAACCACATTTTCTAAATCCCATCTTAGTCCAAGAATGTCGTGTCTTGTGCAAAGTTCAGCCAACTTAATAAATGTTGGATGACTTAATAAACACATTAAGGTCTTTCAGCCTCACAAAGCACTGCATGGGCTTTCTTCCTTTTTAGCCAAAGAACTCTTCTGCTTCTCTTACAGTAACAGATGAGAGCTTATTAACAACAGTATGCACACAGTGACACCTAGTGGTCATTCAAGGATTTTTACCATTACATTAATTGCATTTTCCTCAGCATACCACAGAACACTAATCACACTTTAATCTCTTTCTCTGTCTAACCATGCTAGCAGGGTCATACTTGTTTATAACTACAGTATGTGTCTATTACCACATTACTTTTACATTTCTGTACAATGTGTCTCAAGAAGACTCAAACCTAATGAAAAATCTGCACTGTGTATTTTCTTGCTCTTCTTGCTGTAGAGGAGCTTCACAGGTGACAGAGTGTCTAATGTTGATTATAAAGTCATCTCCAGTCAAGTACCAAGCATCACCACAGCATGAGTCACAGGCCTTAGACATCATCACCCCCCTAGTCTGCTAGAACTTTAATGTAAATAAGTCTGACTTCATTACAAATGTATCTCAACCTCAATGCACAATGAATTCATTCAAAAACATACAAAAACAAACTTTACAAACCAAAAAAAAAAAAAAATGGATTTAAAGGACTATTTTTGCATTGCATTCAAATTTAAATAAATAAAAACAGTACTGCTGATGCTCTAGCATATTAGCTTAACAAAATATTTAATCATTGCTAGTCAGATCAATTATTGGGGTATATGTTGTGCCAAGTATTAATCTTAACAGATCAGTTTTAATGTGTTACATGAAAAAAACTGCCAAGTTTGTATCTGTTTCACTAAAATAGAAACACAGGAAGTGGTAAGGCTTTAACACACACCACTGCTCTTTTAGTCAGTCAGTCATTAGAGGGACAAGATGGAGCTCAGTTCACTGCCTGTGATGGTCTGTAAGTAAATGTTCTCTTTGTGTCTTCAATAGAGTGAGTGATTGGGTATAAAGTTGTTCATCTGCAGTCTGAATGTCCAGTGTGATGATCTTATTGTGTGATTAGGACATTGTGTGTACTTCATCATGACTGTTCAGGTGGATCAGTGTCTCCATATCTGTTATTAGAAGGGTTTAGTTTGATGCGTAAATACTCTCAGTAACTATGATAGTTCAACAGGTAAGAGTACAAGTAGACAAGGTTTAAATCATCTAATGAGTGTAAATGACTCAGTAATGTTGGAATCTGTACCTTATCTTATTTGTCCTGCTTTCATCTGCTGCTCTATGACAAATTCTCATGATCATTTGATCTGCTATAAGAAAATAGTTGCATTTGTACTTTGATAAGTGGAAGTTATTGTTGTGACTGAAATGTCTTTAGCTGCTGTGTTGAGCTTCTGCTTGTGTTTCTGGTACACAGAAATGTTTTAATAAAACCATGTGAGCATACAGCTAGACATACTGAGAAAATGCCTGCCTTTTATACACAGAGGGCAGTGACGATGTTAAAGGCCTGTGAGCAGAGACAAGTTGGCAATTGTGGTTTAGCAAAGTTTTCAGCAGAAGGAGGTGTGTAAATGATGTGTGAGGGAGATAACTCACTTTAAAAAAATGACCCTAAGTATGGTGAAGAAACATAATTCCACTAATAAGTATTGTACACAAAGTTCATCAAAAAATGTAACCATTCATTCATTCATTTTCTACCGCTTATCCGAACTTCTCGGGTCACGGGGTGCCTGTGCCTCATGGGGCATCAAGGCAGGATACACCCTGGACGGAGTGCCATCCCATCGCAGGGCACAAACACACACTCTCATTCCATCACACACTACGGACAATTTTCCAGAGATGCCAATCTACCTACCATGCATGTCTTTGGACCGGGGGGAAACCGGAGTACCCGGAGGAAACCCCCGAGGCACAGGGAGAACATGCAAACTCCACACACACAAGTCGGAGGCGGGAATCGAACCCCAACCTTGGAGGTGTGAGGCGAACGTGCTAACCAATAAGCCACCGTGCCCCTCCATCATGTAACCATCTAAGAACAAAAGAAAAATTCAAGCAGGGTCTGTGCAGAAGAGGCTCCTGGGTACTAGAGTGTGTACAAAAAAGACGAAGTATTTTTTTAAATTGAGAGCTACACTTGGGCTTCCTGAAGAAATAATATTGTATCATGCAGAACATGCAGCATGCTCTCTTCCACAATGAAGTGCACACATGGGGAAGTTACAGAGGCCTACAGAGTCAGTTGTGGTTTTGCTTCTATTTTTGTAAAATCTGTGAATCGTGTTTAGCAGAAGGAGGTGTTTAAATGATGTGTGAGCTTGTTAGTCATGAAAGAGACTCTGAGAGGGTGAATACAGATCTATGGAGAGTTTAATGACCCACTAGGGAAGGAGTGAGTGGGGAACAACGAAAGCAGCAAATCAAACAGTGAAGTAAAATATAGAACTCAAGACAAATAGAAATAGTTCCACAAAGTGATTCACATTGATGTGCAAGCAGTCCAGGGTCAATAGCGGCAAGGCATAAGAGATAAATCCAAAAGAGCAAGCAGAGATAAATCATAATCTTTAAACAACACATAAGCTCAATGTGTATTTTGTCAATTGCTGAAAGAAACCAGTTCATGCCATATAATCTTATTTAATGTTAATGTTGGTCACTCTTCAACATCCATGATAAGTGTTTTCAAGTCGTAACGTTCTTGGTTGTCATGTGAAATGGAATTGTTAAAGTTGACATAATTGGTTATCTGCATGTATGATGTGAACACACTTGAGCTTCTTACATTATTTTTAAGCCCACAAGTGTTTAATAAAAAGGTTACACGTTGTTCAACGGATTGCTTGGTGATTTGTGTCATTAATCTCCACAACAAACACAACATGGTGTCGGAATTTCGGATTGCGAGTTTTTGCGATGACTGGCAAAGTTCGCCATGGCAAAGTTTACCTCTCCTAAGCAGTTATGACCCTTTTTTCACCAAGGCAGTTTGAGTGCTGTTTCAGAGCCAGAGCCTAATTTTAAAATCAGTTCATTCTTTTTCTACACCCAGAGCACTGGCTCTGAATCAGGAAAATGGTTCTTAAGTAGCTTGCTGGTATAGACTTAAGAACCACTTGTGTCAGGGGCTGGGGGTGGGGCTACTGTGACCAATAAGACAAAAGAGAACTTTCTGGTGGAAAAGGGGGCATTAGACTTTTCCAAGCCAGAAGGTAGGTATCGAGTTGCTTCGTTGCTTATGGAGGAGGATAAAGTTGTACAGGTAAAAGCCCTAATTTATTCAATGGGAGCGGAGGCCGAGCACATTTTTAAGTCATTAATGTTCAATAACGAGGTTATTAAAGGAGATAGCGAGCTAAGTGGGATGAGCTAGCTAAGTTCCATTCTAGAATTTAACTTCTTTTAGAAAATGTGGAAGCATTCATCAGACAGTTGTACAAACTCATTTTGGTGAACAGAAAGAGGAACAGATGCGTGACCTTGAAATCGTGATGAACTTGTATCACAAAAACATCAAATGAAAAGTGCCCTGACACTGCAGTTGGAATGGCCAAACATTGTGAATTAATAAAATCAGAAAACACAGAGGGAGCAAAAAGCACGGAGCATGTGGATAGCCTGAAAACAGTTAGAAAGAAAGAACCCAAAAGGCAACTTAGCAAAAATACACAAAAAGATGAGAAAAGGAACATGCACAAGACGTGGTCAAAATCATTATGACAATGTCATGCAAAAGGAAAATATGCATGAAGTGTAATAACACTGAACACTTTGCAGTATGCCACTCAGAAGCAGAAGTACAAGAGATAACTGAGGCTGATGAGGATGAATGTATGTTCTTAGGGTTAGTCGAGCAGAAATAAAGCATGGGTTTATTGATAGCAGAGGATGAGCCACAGTGGCACACCACTCTAACCTTACACTATTTTCATTCAAAAGGTGCTCTGGTGCTGACACGTCAGTGATATCTGAAGCTACCTATGAAACTTTACAGAACAAGCCTAAGCCCATATCAATGGCCAGCTATGAAAACGCTGCTTTCATTTTGTAGTAGTCAAAACGAGGGGAGAAAACCTCCTTAGCTGAACAGTGGCAACCAAAGTAGGTATAATTAAGTACATTGATGAAGTCAATATGTTTAGTGGCATGGGTACATTAAAAGGGGTTTCACCCTGAAAGAAGGTGCACAACCATACAGCACAGAGGGTCCTCATTTCCCTACTCCCTAATTAGAAGGGGAGCTGAAAAGGATGGCATCAATGGGCATAATTGAGAAAGTAACAGACCTGACTGAGTGGGTACCTGTGAGTGCATGGACAGGTAGTGACCAAGGATGGCATTGCTCTAAGCCCAGAGAGGGTCAAGGCTATTACAGCTATCTTTCCTCCACAAAATGTTAGTGAGTTGCTGTACTTACCAAACTGCTCAAGTCAGAGTGTGGCCAATGTTGGCGGCCACCGCAAAGGCAAGTGTTTTAGACGTGAAGACGTGATAATTTTGTTTTAAGAGTTTTTCGACCTGCCTAGCCAACAGTCATTGATGCAGACAACAGCAGTGATGGGCTTAGTGGAACATGATGGAAGGTTGTGGTTGTGGTTGTTGGATAACAATAAATAGAAAAAGACAAAACAAAGAGAATTAATGTTATTGTTATATTTGCTTAAAAAAAGGGGGGATATAACATATGAAATGGAATTGTTTAAGTTGACTTAATTGGCTTAATTCATGATGTGAATACACTTCTGTCTATTACTTTTTTTTTTAGATTTTACACAAATACATTTATAGCCCTCTCTTGATTAATATTTTTCAATTGCTTTGCAGAACATGATATTTACTTTAATCTTTTCCATATAACTCATAAATTATGCAAATTAGTATATCGTATTCCTTTATTACCTGAGTTTAGTTTGTCAAAGCTGTGCTGCTTTCAGTCATACACCATATCTTTTCTATGTTTACATCATGTTCTGTGTTTCTGTTTGTTTCAGTGCTGATTTCACTCAGTCCAGAAACACATGCTAAAGGTATATATATGTTATATATTTGATTTAAATTTATTTCTTTTTTTATTTATTATTTATGTGTGTATTTCTAATTTGAATTAGAACTGAGAAGGATGTGTTTGTACATTGATATACAAAGTTTAGCAGTTTCTTTAAAAAAAGCAATTTTACAGGTATGAAGAACAGAAGTCACTTTAACTCAGCTATATTCGGTCTTTTCTCTTATAACAGTTTATCTCATATTTAGTCTTACTTTGAACTCTTGGTGTATTCTCACACATTGTGTGGCTGCTGCTGAGAGAAACCAGAAGTTTAGGGAACACATCCTCATCTGAGTGACATTGGATAGTTTGACTGTAAATTATTACTCTTCTATAACTTCATATAACTGAATCAAATAGTGTCAAATGTGTTAAAAGGGACTTAAGTAAAGGTTTGAAGTTATCGACTGTTCAGATCTGAGACTCAACCATGTGTAAACAAATAGGTTTCAGGCTAAACTTTAACCCTGAGACTGTTGGAACAATAATTGGAAAATAATTGTGCCATAACTGTGGGTTAAAATGATCAGCCACCTTCTGTAGTCTACATTATTTAGTGGCACCAAGAAAGTTCTTTATGTGTGTTTATTAACACCATGTTTATTTTATAGAGCAACCTAAAGCTGTGTTGTCCATAAAGCCTGATAAACATGTGTACACTGGCGAGAATATCACTCTCAGATGTGACATAGAGGGAGGAGACACTGAGTGGACATACATCTGGTTTAAGAATAATTCCAGTCTCAACACGGAAGAAGGAAAAGGCAAACAGAAAAAAAAGAGCAAAAAGCAGGAGTTCAGTATCAAGTCTGTTAAAGACTCTGACAGTGGTAACTACACCTGCAAAGGACAGAGCCATAACTCTCAGAGCTCAGAGATCAGTGATGCAGTTACACTGACTGTATCAGGTGAGTCTGTGGCAACAACATCTGGATAGTTTTACACATGCAGTATAATTATAGTGAGGCAGTGATTAATAGTACACAGCTAACATTAAAGCAGTAAATCTCATCGTGTCTTGCCCCTGCTATTATGTATCTCATTAGATGATAATTTAATAAAACTTTCTGTATTTCTGTTATTTTAAACCAAATCATGAAATTATCTGTGTGTTTATGAGGGAGAGATTCATAAATTTTATTTACTATTCCTTATTCCTTACATTATCTATTATACATAGAGAGATTATTGTGTATGTACAGAGTTAAGAATAATTGTGAATTTCCTGTGTAACAGAAAGACCAAGGCCAGTACTGAGTGTATCTCCACACAGCTGGCTGACTGAAGGAGACTCAGTGACTCTAAGCTGTGAGGTTACAGACACCTCTAGAGACTGGACATTCAGCTGGTACACAGTTGTTCCCTACAGAGACGGATTAACTGCAATAAATAATCATCTTGGCTATACCGTGTATGTGGAGCTCCTCTCAGACAGCAGCAGAGGATCAGGAGGCAAATACACTCTCAGTCCTGCTGCTCTTAATCACACAGGAGTTTATAGGTGTAGAGGAGAGACAGGAGAACCACCCTTTTACACAAAATACAGCTATAGAAAGCCTCTATGGATCACTGGTGAGGAAAACACAACAATGGTCTATTGGAATTGTTGAATATAGATTCATAAATAAAATATAAAAGTGACAGCACTGAATTTAAATATGAAGAATCACAGCTGTGTTAATGTTTAATGTAAAAATCATTATATTCAGCCTCCTGAATGTGGAATGTTTTCCGCAGCTGAATAACCCTAAGTGGTAGAGGATTATTCTCATTCATGTAATTAAATGAGGAGTAAATGTGTTCAAGTTATGCCATGAAAACACATACATAATAATACATAACAACAATTATTGTCAGGACTTTGACAACATGCTCTTGTTTATGTTCCCTGTCACGTGTCTGCCCCGCCTTTGTTTACTCCTCCCCGTCTCTGCACACATGTTCCTCATGTGTTCATTGTCCGGTTTAATCATGCTGCGTTGCTTATGGCAGCGTGGAATCCTTGTCTTCTGATGTCGTCTTATGTCTGTTCTTGTATTGTCTGCGACCTTGTTTCATGTTTTTAGTTAAAAAAATCTTGTTTATTTTTACGCTATCTTGTAGTTGGGTCTGTTTTTATCCCTGCGTCTCTGACAAAATTATAATGATCCGTGTTTAAGGTGAATTTCCTCCAGTCTATCTGATCATCAATCCCAGCAGAACTCAACACTTTACTAATGACTCTCTCTCACTGAGCTGTGAGGACCAGAGTAAGTCTACTGGATGGACAGTGAGACGATACACACGCAGTAAGAATGAGTCAGATTGTTCACACTGGGGATCAGTTACAGGCTCTACATGTAACATCAGCTTCCTCTCCACATCCTACACTGGAGTTTACTGGTGTGAGTCTGAATCTGAAGAAAACAGTAATCCTGTCAACATCACAGTGCATGGTGAGTCTTCATGTACTGTGTTTAATGTTAAAGGAAAAGGGAAATGATTCATTACAGAATATTTAGAACTCTGAGATTCTAACTGGAGAAAAACTGTTCAATGAGACACTTAACTGGGTTTTACAGTAAAATCAAACAGTGGTATAAATTCTCTCTTCTAGATGGTGATGTGATCCTGGAGAGTCCTGTCCATCCTGTGACTGAGGAACATCCTCTGACTCTACACTGTTTATATCGTACACCTAATGCCTCAAACCTCACAACTGTTTTCTATAAAGATGGATCAGTTCTCCAGAAACATACTACAGGAGAGATGATCATCCAAACTGACTCAAAGTCGGATGAAGGTTTCTACCACTGTAAACACCCAGAGCGAGGAGAGTCACCGAAAAGCTGGGTCTCAGTCAGACGTGAGAAATCCATTTCTTCTGAGTTGATTTTCTCTTAATTTTCTCTGAGTTGATTTTCTCTTATATTTACAGCACTAATAAAACTTAAATCCTGCTTTCTTCTTTTCCTCTGTTATAGGTTCTAGGTCCACTAGTACAACCTTAGCTTCTATTCTGAGTTTGGCATTTCTGATCATTTTATTAATCGTCCTGCTGGGGTTCTGCAAAATAAAGAGAGGTCTGATAAATGCTTTAACTTTTTAGCAAATATTAAGTTATTTGGAAATATAAAATTTATATAGTTATAGTTTAAAGTTTTTTAATATCTATTTAACTTACTTTCTAAATCTTGTTTAGAATATTAGAAACATTGAAATTAATTTGGTTCTTATTGAGTCCTTATTACACTGTATGAAATAAACTGAAGATTACACAATATATAATTAATAGTTGCCAGTACAAAGTACAGTAATCCATATCTAACAAAATTGTTATCATTATATACAGTTAATATTTCTAACTAATCTTCATTCTTTGGTTTTTGTAGTTACCCTACAGAGCTGTATACTTTACTTAATACTGTTAAAAAAAAAAAATCCATTAGTATTTACATGCTGTTCAGATATAGAATCTGTATCTCTCTCTTTATAGAAAAGCAGAAAACCAATAAGACATCAGAACTGAATCAGAGCCGATCAGGAGCTGAAGACTCTCAGTCAGGACAAACACCACTTCAGGCTGGTCAGACACTGTCTCAATGACTGTTTATTTCCACATTTGATTCTCAAAAATCTTTTTCGAATTTAATTTAACTTTTTTTTAGATATATTTATTCTGTTTTTGTAGGAAGCGATAATATTTATGACACTGTGGAACAGGCAGATATGTGAGCAACATATAGCTTTATTGCATATAAAGTTTGACTCTTGCATTAGGAGATTTAACTCTAGATTAACTCTATACAGTAAAGTACAGAAGTGTCTTGTAGAGACTAACACACTGCACTGTGTTCAGGTGAAGCTGCAGCTGAGAGCAACGAAGCCACTTATGCGCAGGTCATGAAGAAAAAGAAGGCAAAGGGGAACAATGGTATTTTATATTAAATATGTATTTTATAGAGTATTTTTAATGCTACCAAAATGTATCCAAAAACATGTGTCCTTTATTACACGGATAATCTCATGCTACTCTTACTATAACACTATAATGGACAACATCACTGTGGTGTGACCTGATGCTGTAATGACTAATGTATTAGGAAGCTGTTGATCAGTGTGATGTCTTTGTTCTCTGCTTCTGTAGATCCTGACATTGAGCTCAGTGGTAGTGATGTGACTTATGCTCAACTTGAAGTAAAACCAAAGAAGTCGTCTATGCAAGAAAAAGGTACAGAAATTCATGTTAAATTTTGATACATTCAATTTTTTTCTCTAATTTAATTCAAGATATTTTGTTCTAATTAGAAAAAGCCAGTGTGGATGCTGATACTTTATACTCAGCAGTGAAGCCGAACAACAAGGTAAGAATGGTTCTCATTTTAAGCTCAATAACTAGCTGATGTCATCAAACACCATGTAGTAAATTTATGTATTATACATGTATTATAAAACATACTTTCTAGTTAGCTGGGTCCAAGCTAGAGAGTTTTCCATTTGTTGTTTCCTTCTTCTGTTAGACAGTACTGTACATAATACTGTGAAAGCAAATGCTATTTACTTAAGTTACAATTATATTGCTCTCATATTGTTTCACTCAGAGCAGTTTGAAAAAGGTAAAGTTCATGTTCAAGTATAAATATTGAGCAAGGGAGACTGGTTCAGTGTGAAAGGCTGGGCAGAAGGATATTATCTGATGTTACACACCTGAAACTGGTTTCCTTATCTGTATTTATATGATCGATTTCTCTCTCTGCAGTGAGTCGGTGTATGGAGCTGATGGAGCTGTGGTTATATGACATGTTATTTCTGTAACTTCTGTTTTCTTTTGCTTATGAGCACTTTCTTTCACCTATCCCCCACATATGTAAGCACATACCTGCATTTAACTGTGTACATAGATAGAATAACAGTCTATTAACAATAATAACAATCTATTACATTATTTAGTGCAGTCCATCATGGTACACATGAAAACCTGTTTGGCCAGATGCAAAACCTGAGCTTATCAGTGAAACAGATGAGGGTGCTGGGAAGGAGAACCCATACGCAGGCCAGGGTCCAAAAAAAAGAAAATTTATTAACATAAAGGATAGTAATAAATGTCTATATATGAAAGCATAAATGCACAGAATGTAACCAGGAAAAGTCTTGGGCTGAACTCCCTACAGAACGCAGCGGCAAATGGATAGTGTGACGCCACGGCGTAACAGTCTAGAAACCGGAAGTCCGATATGACGAGAAAAAAAATAATCCAATCAGAAAAAGGCAGTAATCCACACAGGAAAAAGGGTAATCCGAAATGTCAATAACCGGAGCGCAAAAAACGGAAACAAAACAACCGGCAGCAGAGGATGAAAACGAAAGAAAAAAACTCACGTAAGGAATGACAGGAAAAAAAAGGTAATCCGAGACAGGAAAATCCACACGGAAATAGAAAACGCGAGGCACAGATAACACTCGGACCGGAGGCTGGCAGGAGTGACTCAACAAAGCGATGTAGCGACGAGAGATCATCTGGCGAGAATCAAGCATGAACGGCGTGCTTAAATAGCACTGCCGAGTATAAAAGTCATGCGACAGGGAATGACGTCACCAGAGTGCGCCGCGAAGGTGAGCTTCGGATGAGTGCGCTGACAGTAGCCCCCCCCCCCCCCCCCTCCACGGGGCGTCTCACGACGTCCCACCTGGCTGGTCGGGGTGGTCACGATGGAACTGGGAGAGGAGGTCCGGGTCCAAGATGTGGCGTGCCGGAACCCAGGAGCGTTCCTCAGGGCCGTAACCCTCCCAGTCCACCAGGTACTGTAGACCCCTCCCACGGCGTCTGGAGCGCAGGAGCCGACGGACAGTAAACGCAGGGCAGCCATCAATGACCCTGGCGGGAGGAGGGGGTCTGGTGGAGGGAACCAGTGCACAGGCCTGGACAGGTTTCAGCCTGGAAACGTGAAAGGTGGGGTGGATGCGCAACACTCTGGGCAGCTTGAGCCGGACCACAGCTGGATTGATAACCTTAGATATAGGGAACGGTCCAATGAAACGGGGAGCCAGCTTCCTGCATGCAATCTTCAACGGGAGGTCTTTGGTGGAAAGCCACACCCGTTGCCCGACACGGTAAGGAGGAGCGGGGCGGCGTCTGCGGTTGGCCCAGCGAGCATAACTCCGGGAAGATCTCAGCAAGGCGAGGCGGGCTCTTCTCCAGACTCGACGACAGCGCCTCACGAGGGCCAAGGCTGAGGGAACTGAGGCTTCTAGCTCCTGTGTGGAGAATAATGGGGGTTGATAGCCATAGGCAGCCTGAAAAGGGGAAAGACCCGTGGCAGCAGTAGGCAGAGAGTTATGGGCATACTCGACCCAAACAAGGTTGGAGGCCCAAGACGAATGATCCTCGGCACAGAGGAGGCGGAGCCCCGTCTCCAGCTCCTGGTTGAGCCGTTCCATCTGCCCATTGGACTGGGGGTGAAACCCAGAGGAGAGGCTAATGGAGACGCCTAAGAGCTGGCAGAATTCCTTCCAAAAATTGGAGGTGAACTGGGGTCCTCTGTCTGAGACTATATTCCGGGGAATGCCATGGAGCCGGAAAACGTGTTGGAGGAGGAGCAACGCCGTTTCCTTGGCTGAAGGGAGTTTGGTCAGGGGGACAAAATGGACGAGCTTGGAAAAGCGATCGACCACAGAGAGGATAGCAGAGTAGCCATCAGAAAGAGGGAGGCCGGTGACGAAATCAAGTGAGATGTGGGACCAAGGTCTGCAAGGGATCGGCAGGAGGCCGGCAGGGCGAGATCGGGAGCTCTTGTGTTGCGCACATACTGGGCAGGCAGTGACAAATTCCCGTGCGTCATGTCTGAGCGAAGGCCACCAGAAACGCCGCTGGAGAACCGATAAGGTCCGAGGGAAACCGGGATGACAGAAAAGCCGAGAGTTGTGACACCACTGAAGAACTTGGGAACGGAGCTGGTCAGGGACATAAAGTTTGCCTTCAGGACAGTCAGTAGGGACCGGCAGGTTAGACACGGCTTGCTGAACCCTTCTCTCTATCCCGAGTCGAAGCGCCCCAACAGTGACAGAGGGGGGAAGAATGTGTTCAGCAACGGCCTCGACGGGATCGGGGGAGAACTGACGAGAGAGAGCATCTGGCTTCCCATTCTTCGTTCCCGGCCGATAAGACAGCACAAAGTTAAACCTGCCGAAAAAGAGTGCCCAACGAGCCTGTCGGGGTTTCAGTCTCTTGGCAGTCCGGAGATATTCAAGATTCTTATGGTCAGTCCAGACCAGAAACGGTAGTTCCGCACCCTCCAGCCAGTGCCGCCATTCCTCCAGGGCGAGTTTGACTGCCAGTACCTCACGTTCGCCGATAGTGTAGTTACGTTCAGACGAGGAGAGACAGCGTGAAAAGAAAGCACACGGGTGAAGTTTATTGTCCTTGACGTCCCTTTGAGACAAAACGGCCCCAACTCCGGTATCAGATGCATCAACCTCAACCACAAATTGTCGCGTGGAATCCGGCAAGGAGAGGATGGAGGCAGAGGTAAAAAGCTGCTTCAGCTTCTTGAAGGCTTGCTCGGCTTGAGGCCCCCAAGAATAAAGTTGAAGAGGAGAAGTGAGCTGGTGCAAGGATGCAGCAACCGAGCTGTAACCCCGGATGAATCGCCGATAGAAATTAGCGAATCCCAAGAACTGCTGGAGCTGCTTACGTGTTCCAGGGCAGGGCCAGTCCCTAACAGCCTTGATTCTGTCAGGATCCATCCGAACACTCCCTGCTGCCAGAATGAAACCCAAGATGGTGGTTTTCGTGACATGGAAATCACATTTCTCAGCCTTCACATATAACTGGTTCTGCAAAAGCCTCTGGAGCACTGCACGGACGTGACGGATGTGTTCCTCAGGTGTGCGGGAAAAAATGAGGATGTCGTCCAAGTAAACAAACACAAATAGGTTTAACATGTCCCGTAAAACGTCGTTAACCAGTGCTTGGAATACTGCTGGGGCATTGGTGAGGCCAAACGGCATCACCCGGTACTCGTAATGGCCAGTGGGAGTGTTGAATGCGGTCTTCCATTCGTCGCCCTCACGGATGCGGACTAGGTGATAGGCGTTCCGAAGGTCCAGCTTGGAGAAAATGGTGGCCCCCTGAAGGAGCTCAAAAGCGGAGGCCATGAGAGGCAATGGGTAGCGATTTTTAATGGTGATGGCGTTCAGACCCCGATAGTCAATACAGGGTCGTAGAGTCCCATCCTTCTTCTCCACAAAGAAAAAACCTGCACCGGCTGGGGATGAAGACGGGCGGATAATGCCTGACTCTAAGGACTCCTGTATATACTGGGTCATGGCTTCCCTTTCAGGCTTGGATAGGTGGTACAGGCGCCCCCCCGGGGGGGGGGGGGGGGGGGGCAGTGCCTGGCAGGAGGTCAATAGCACAGTCATAAGGTCTGTGTGGTGGTAGGGAAGTGGCACAAGCTCTACTGAACACTTGTCCCAGATCATGGTATTCAGCAGGCACCAGAGAGAGATCGGGGGGCAGGTCCTCCTTGACTGATAACGAGCGGGGTGCCAAGGTGGTCAGGCAATGAGCCTGGCAGTAGATCCCCAACCAAGGACCCGGCCACTGGACCAATCCAGGTGAGGGTTATGTTTCTGCAGCCAAGGTAATCCAAACATGACTGGTGCGTGTGGCGAAGGGATAACGAGGAAGGAGATCCACTCCATGTGTTCATTGGTGACGGACACCAGCAGGGGCTTGGTGCGGTAGCGAGCTCGGGGAAGGATATGGCCATCCAGGGCCCGTACCTGGAGACTGGCGGGTAGAGGTTCAGTCTCGATCTCCAGCTGACGCACTAACTCCTCATCAAGGAACTCCGCGTCAGCTCCAGAGTCAACGAAGACCGCTAGATCATGTTCTTGGCTCTTGAACTGGAAACGGGCTCGGAGAAGTGGCTTGGGGGAGGCTAAACACCAGAGGCTAGCCGCGGGCTCCTCCGTCAACGGCGAGCCCTGTCTTTTGCTGGGCATGCGAAGGCAAAGTGTCCTGCCTTGCCACAGTAGAGACAGAGGTCGTGGCCTGGCGCCGCTCCTTCTCTGCTGCGGACAGGAGACGCCGTCCTATCTCAATGAGTTGAGGAGGTGGAGGCGAGTGTGATCTGTAAGACTCCGAGCGGGTCTTGACATATGGGTTTCTGGGAGGCCCATATGACCTGTCTGGTTCGACAGGGGGCTTGGCATACGGGGTTCTGGGATGCTAGGAACGGGTTGGGCATCCCTCCTCTCTTCGTTCCTGGATACGGCGATCGATCCTGGTTGCCAGACAAACCAGGTCGTCAAGCTCTCGAGGGAGTTCTCGGGCCGCGAGTTCATCCTTCACCTGGGGGGACAAGCCGCGGTAAGAACGCGTCGTAGAGTGCTGTGGGGTTCCAGCCACTGTCTCCAGCTGCCATGCGGAAATCCACAGCATACTCAGCCACTGAGCGGGACCCCTGAGATGATTCGAACAAGGCTCGAGTGGCGTCCATCTTAGGCAGAGTGGAGTCGAAAACCTTGCGCAGCTCAGCCGAAAAGGCATCGAACGAGAAGCAGATGACTGACTGACGTTCCCACTCTGCTGTTGCCCATATCTTCCCACTCTGCTGTTGCCTTCCCAGATAACAAAGAGATAACGTACGCTACCTTAGACCGATCCGAAGGGAAGGAGGAGGGTTGGAGCTCGAAGATCACTGAGCACTGCATCAAAAATGCACGGCAAAGTCCCGCCTCACCAGAAAAACGCTCGGGATGGGGCAGATGTGGCTCCCGAATGGGGTTTATGTTCTGCTCGACCACGGGTTGGGCGGGCTAGGCAGGTGGCCTCGTAAAAGGCGAGGAGGCCTGTGTCGTGGTGAGCATGCTCATGTGCCGAATGAGCTCATTGGTGGATGCGGCAATCTCTTTGAGTTGGCGCTCATGCGCAGCGGAGGATTTGGACAAGGAATCGAGCTGGGACTGCATCTCCTGAGATCCTGCTGGGTTCATTATTGGCCAGATGATACTATCAGTGAAACAGATGAGGGTGCTGGGAAGGAGAACCCAAACGCAGGCCAGGGTCCAAAAAAAAGAAAATTTATTAACATAAAGGATAATAATAAATGTCTATATATGAAAGCAGAAATGCACAGAATGTAACCAGGCAAAGTCTTGGGCTGAACTCCCTACAGAACGCAGCGGCAAATGGATAGTCTGACGCCACGGCGTAACAGTCTAGAAACCGGAAGTCCGATATGACGAGAAAAAAAATAATCCAATCAGAAAAAGGCAGTAATCCACACAGGAAAAAGGGTAATCCGAAATGTCAATAACCGGAGCGCAAAAAACGGAAACAAAACAACCGGCAGCAGAGGATAAAACGAAAGAAAAAAACTCACGTAAGGAATGACAGGAAAAAAAAGATAATCCGAGACGGGAAAATCCACACGGAAATAGAAAACGCGAGGCACAGATAACACTCGGACCGGAGGCTGGCAGGAGTGACTCAACAAAGCGACGTAGCGACGAGAGATCATCTGGCGAGAATCAAGCATGAACGGCGTGCTTAAATAGCACTGCCAAGTATAAAAGTCATGCGACAGGGAATGACGTCACCAGAGTGCGCCGCGAAGGTGAGCTTCGGATGAGTGCGCTGACAGAGCTAGGCAAATTAAAAGGCTCAATAGAAGAAGAACAGAAGACAAACTTCTCTTGGAGTACAGATTTAGCTATGAGTTTTAAATGCTTTAGTCAATGCCTTCTAGACTGGATACTTGCAGTCTGTTCTTCACTGTCCTGCTGTTTCTTTAAGCAACCTTCAGCTTACCCTTAGCACCAGGAAAGTCACAGCATATTACCTTCATACTTACTTAGACTAAATTGGTTGGCTATTAAATTCTACGTTGACTGTCATTCTTATGCCATATAAAGCTCATATCTGTTTTGTTTATAGAATATAACAAATAATTCTTAAAATGTGTATATATATATATATATATATATATATATATATATATATATATATATATATATATATATATATATATATATACTGCAAAATCCTTTTATTATTAAGCTATAGTTATTTGACTTAAGAAGATTATTTTAGCACTGTAAGGACATGCATATAGATGTATAAGTATGCATTTATGAATTAGTTATAAAGTAGTTATTAATGAATTTCTAATTAGTTATTTGAAAATTACTTTTTTTTACATAATCTTTCTTTGCCAACTGCAATTTGTAATGTCAATAATGTACTTTTAGATCTATTCATTAATTAAAATAGTTGAATTCATTCAATCCTGTTACCATGTGACTTATTTAAAGACCTCCTTGCAAAAAAACTGCACCATTTCCTACATTAATTTTGTTTGGCGGTCAAGTTTTTACCAATAGTTAGTAATTAGCTTGTAATTAGTTTTGGTGCTTTGCATGCAGTGTGGAGAAGGTACACGCAGACTATGAAAACAGTGGGGAACTCATGTCTTAAATAAAATGTCATGCATATATCAGACACAAGTCTACCAGTAACAAGCACTAATTAACAATGAAACAAGCACCAGTGTTCTTGCTCAAGTCTGTGATGATGTAACAAAACGAGTCCCCAACAAAATACTTGTGCAAAAAGCTGCATTTCTTTTAACTTGAAACCAAGAGAGAAGTCTAGCTAACTTCTGCTATAATGCTAATGTTTATTCCAATGTTTCCTCACACGCAATATTGTTTGAACATAGAGTATTTACACTGGTCTGCACAGATTCTCTTTATTGTGTTTTGTGTATTGTCTTTGTGTGATCTCTTGTATTTTTTGTTTGCACTGTCTTTTTGTCCTGCACTGTTTATCTGTCTTTTTGTCTTGTCCTGCACTGTTTGTACCAGACACTTTATGTGGCTAAGACATACTTACTAAGTCCTCAGCTATGTCTTTGATTCTGTCAATGTAGCACCATGGTCCTGGAGAAACATTGTCTCATTTCACTGTGTACTGCAACAGCTATATATGGTTGAAATGACAATAAAAGCTTCTTGACTTGACTAAAATCCATAGACCTGCTGCTCTGTGTGTTTAGATGGATGGAGGTTTGGATGTTTGATTTAAGGTTGCCTCTTGTAATTCCCAACATGGAACATAAATGAAAATGCCTTCTAAACTTGAAAATCCTATTAACAGGGTAGCTTTCACATCTATGTGATCCACATCAGTTTCTTTATTTGCTTTATTTTACCTCTCACCACTCTAGTTTTCTCTGGGTTTATCAGGTACAATGACAGATTCACAATGATATTCAGTCTTAATATTCCTTTCTCCAAGCACACCATCCAGGCTAGCATTAGAGCAACTGGACAACCTGAGAAAAAGCTTTTTAAATACTTTGATGAGAAGAGAGAAAATAAAAACACTTGGATAGGCGAATGTCGCCATCTGGTGGCTAAAACATTTAACAAAAGTGGGCGTGGCTCCATGATGTCACACTGAAAAAAGGAAAGTAATAAATCTCACTAGCTTTCTGTTTCTTTAACAGACACAACACAAACTTCAGGATCCTGGAATATGTGTGTAAAGACGCTAATGTAAGCTCAATCTCAGTTTTATAAATTTCTCAACAAGGCAATGGAGAAGCCTTTTAAATTTAGTGAGTATTTCCACTTGCTAGAAAACTACTGGACGAAAAGAGATTATATATTTACATTTACAGCATCTGGAAGTCGCCCTATCCAGAGCGACGTACTCTAACATTGAATACCTTAATGCTGGCTCACTAGGTTACATACTGAAGATACCATTTTAAAACTTTTGTTCAAAGTTGCAATGAAAAAGTGTCAAAGGTTGTATTTTTTTGTTGTTTTTTTAATGCAAAAGATAAAGAAAGAATAAGAATAAGTAGGTCTTCAACCGCCGCTTGAAAATAACCAGTGACTCAGCTGTCCGGACCTTTAGGGAAGTTCATTCCACCACCTTGGTGCCAGAACAGAGAAGAGTCTTGTAGTATGCTTGCCTCTTACCCTGAGAGATGATGGAACCAGTCGAGCAGTGCTGTGCGGTTGCAGTGCGAGGAATGATGAGGGCTTTGAGGTAAGAGGGAGCTGGTCCATTTTTGGCTTTGTAGGCCAGCATCAGTGTTTTGAATATGATGCGTGCAGCTACCGGAAGCCAGTGTAGGGATCACAGCAGCGGGATGGTATGTGAGAACTTTGGCAGGTTGAAGACAAGCCGGGCAGTTGCATTTTGGATCATTTGCAGAGGACAAATTGTGTTCATAGGTAGACCTGCCAGCAGTGCATTGCAGTAATCCAGTCTAGAAATGACAAGAGACTGAACAAGTACCTGAGCAGTCTGTGTGGACAAAAATGGCCGAATCCTTCTAATGTTGTAGAAAAGAAATATTATATGTGTATGACCTGTATTCTCTTGCCAAATGAATGATACTGGGTGACAGAGATTCAGTATGAATACAAAGGAAAATTTTATATAATAAATAAACAAACAAATAAATTAACAAAAACTATTTTGAAAAAATCTTAATCTGTGGCCCTCCATTAGCATTGACTTCATAATACACAATCCCTGTGTCACGAAGTGACATGGTGAAAGAAAGGCAAGTGAGGATCCAATTGCAGTTACTAATTTAATAAACAAAACATAAACAGGCAGGCAAAACACTGAACAGGACAGGGAACAGGAAACGGACAACAGAATACACTAAACACCAACAACGACTCACAACAGGGGAATGAACAAACAGTGTATATATATAGTAAACAGGGACCAATCACAAAGCAGAGACAATCAGAGACAAACACAAAACACCTGGGGAAGAGATGGAAATCAATTAATGTCCATGGAAAGGAATGAGTGCGCGGAGCAAAACAATTAACATCAGGGAGAGACGTCAGAGAAACAAGGGGAAACACAGACAGACACGTTACACCCTGTTTGTGTTTCAAACTGCACTTTTAACACAAAAATACATATTAATCACAAGAATCAAACTTTTGGACAATAAATAGATTTTTTTATTATTTGTTTTTTTCTGAGCCAGAAATCGCTAAAGTTAATACAAAAATATCTAAGACATAAAAACTATGCAAGATTTTTTGTGTCTGTGTGTTTAAAATGGTCTATTTTTAAAATTAAAGTGTTGTTTATCACAATGTTTCATTTGATATAAATGTTTACTGCCACCTATTTTTTAATACCAATATTTACCATATGCCTGATCGGATTTATTCAAATAATTTCATCTAATAAAAAAATCTTATTCAGAGAAGTTTCCTCATAATGATTAAGCTTTCACTATTACATATTAATTGACTGCTGCATATCTTAAACAGCTACAACCTGTTTTCTAGTTTCTGAAGGCTGATCCATTTACAAATAGTTCAAGGTCTGTATGGTGTCTCCTGCAAATTAGACCTGCAAATTTAATTTACAACTGTTACATGGTCGTGATGTTCTCCATCAACTTCTGTGAAAGAAGACAGAGTTTAGCTGTCATGATTCAGCCCGGACTTTGGCTACGTGCAGTTGTTTGTTTACGTTTCTCGTCACGTGTCTGCCCCGCCTTCGTCTGCTCCTCCCTGTCTACACACCTGTTTCCCATTGTTATTAACCTGTCTATTTAACTGTGCCGCGTTGCCTTGTGCAGCGTGGAATCTACTTTGGTCTTTGTCCTGTCTCTAGTCTGTGTCCTGTGTCCTGTTTCGTGTTCCTCTATTATTAAATCCTGTTTGTTTGGCTATCCTGCGCTTGGGTCCGCTTCCTTACCACGCGTCATGACATTAGTACAGTACAGTGTTTTATTTTAACATTTGGCAGTTCAAGTAAAATAGTGTGAAATCTCAGCCATCGTGCTGTAGACATATAGGGTAATTTCACTGTATTCTACAATGTCTTTGATGTACATTAAAGCATTGAAGCATTTATTGCCTTTTTAGCTGTTCCTACAGACCCTAAATACTAAGGCAGTCCCACTGCCACTGGATCCAGTTTAGTTAAAAAAATGTCTACTGGCCTTAATTTTTACTTCATGATTTTGCCATAATACTGATGTCATACCCCCACTTTTTTATTCACACATATAGATCTACTATCTGCATGAATAATTTAGTTTGGACCTGGTATATCTAATCTGTGTGTGGATTGTAAGGCTAGTTTCAACTCTTACAAAGGCCTTTTCTTTTTCAGATGTCCTACTAAGTGCACTGTGGACCTGTAGACCCTTCCCATGAGCCATTGCACTCAAGGGAGCCTCGAGGATTGCATAATTATGTATAAAGGTTCTGCAATAAGAACACATGTCTAAAAATGACATTAGTTTCGTTATTTTGGGCGTTGGATTGTTTTGTATATCTGCAACTCTGTTTTCTTGAGCATGAGCATGCTCAATGTCCTTTAGTGCCCAGGGACGGTGTACTAGCATGGGGTCTCCATCCTTCCCCACTACTTCCACCATGGGCATTTTAATCACACTCTGAAGTTGCTGTTTAACGTCCGAAGTCGAAGCCTTTTTCTTCAACTGGCTCAGGATCAGCATTCTCCTTCTGTTTTCCTCTCTGAAGTGCACACCTGTTGACATGACGTAGCCGCTCCCAGACGTGGTCGAGGAGGCGGTCCATCCAGGTCAGGATCATCTGAAAAAAGACTTAAGAAACTGGAGACTTTGTGAGCTTCTCATTGTACTCTGTGTATTCTGTAAATATTGTGTAAATAATCTCTTTGGATTAGATTGTGCTTTTCTTAAAACTTTCTCCTCACATGTGAAAAGATGTCCTTTACATTTACCCTCTTCATCTTCTTATCTTTTTCAATTTGGAGTAGATAATATTTCTGTGAGTGTTTCAGGCTAACACTGCTTCCATCAGCGAAGACACACTCCGTCACTCATCACATTAAATGTGATACAGAATCAGGACCATAATTAGTTCTCATATAATTCATATTAGGTCATTTGACACACACTGTGTTTTTACTGAGCTTGCTTACTGTTGCCCATCTTAGTTTAATGTTGACAGTCTCTGTGCCTGTACTCTGTGATGTGTGTGTGTGTACTTTATCTTTTGTTTTGGCCTTTTCTATTTTCCCCTAACCTGCCTTGCTCTCCGGAGAGTCTACACCGAGCTCGTCAGCTCTTAGCGGCGGGTTTTCTGAAAACCTCGCAAACAAGACACCTTTAGCACCTAATCCCAGATTAGTGCCGTGCTTTACTTTTTATTTCTAGGCCATGCACTAGGTGCCAATCCAGGTACCTGACTTGTCGACAGATCCAGATCTAAATCCTGTCTTTACAGCCCTTTTCACACAGAGACAACCAACAATATAGATTTACTATTCAACAGTAATAAATTTAACTAGGGTTCTCTGGAAAAACACTTACAACTTTACAATTCAAATAAAAAAATTCTCTCACCTTCCACGTGTCCAATTACTTTTGATTCCAGCGTTGAGGCGGCTCACGGTGAACTCCTGAGTCCTCTCATGCTCATGGCCAATTTTGCAGTTTGAGGTAAAGTTAACAGCCTCCATGTCGCCTGCAGTTCGCGTGCTCAGGAGTTCCCATAGCCGATCCTCAAGCACGGAATCCTGCCGACAACGCCGGCCTGTAGTGGAAGTTTTGAGGTTTGAGAGAATTTAAGCATAAAATATCACACTGGTAGGCACAGGCAAGAGTAAAAAAGGTTTCACATATTTATTGTGTTTAGTTGCGCAGCAAGACCCAACACTCCACATGTAACATGAGAGAGGAAGGGCCCTCCTCATGTATAACATCAGGATTTTATAGACAGAATTTAAACAAAGAAGACATGTATGTGCAAAGAAGACTGCTGATGTGCTAGCATATTAGCTTAACAAATATTTATTCATTGCTAGTCAGATCAATTATTGGGGCATATGTTGTGCAAAGTATTAGTCTTAACAGATCAGTTTTAATGTGTTACATGAAAAAAACTGCCGAGTGTGTATCTGTGTCCACTAAAATACAAGTAGTACAACAGAACACAGGAAGTGGTAAGGCTTTAACACACACCACTGCTCTGTCAGTCAGTCAGTCATTAGAGGGACAGGATGGAGCTCAGTTCACTGCCTGTGATGCTCTGTGAGTAAATGTTCTCTTTGTGTCTTCATTAGAGTGAGTGGTGGGGTATAAAGTTGTTCATCTGCAGTCTGAATGTCCTGAGTGATGATCTTATTGTGTGATTAGGACATTGTGTGTACTTCATCATGACTGTTCAGGTGGATCAGTGTCTCCATATCTGTTATGAGAAGGGTTTAGTTTGATGTGTAAATACTCTCAGTAACTATGACAGTTCAACAGGTAAGAGTACAAGTAGGGAAAGCATAAAACACAAGGTTTAAGTCATTTAACGAGTGTAAATGACTCAGTAATATTGGAATCTGCACCTTATCTTCTTTGTCCTGCTTTCATCTTCTGATCTGTGATTAATTCTCATGATCATTTGATCTGCTAAAAGAAAATAGTTGCATTTGTACTTTCATAAGTAATTTCATATTGTTGTGACTGAAATGTCTTAGCTGCTGTGTTGAGCTTCTGCTGTTTCCGGTACACAGAAATGTTTAAAAAAAACATGTTAGCATTAATTAGACATACTGAAAAAATTCCTTACAACCTACATTTTCATGTTTTTTACTGTTATGGTTATATCATTTACTTATTAGTGTTAAAAACAACTTTGCAGTTAAATACACATTATTAGCCTTTGATACACAGAGGGCAGTGACGATGTTAAAGGCCTGTGAGCAGAGACAAGTTGGCAATTGTGGTCAGCAAAATTTTCAGCGGAAGGAGGTGTGAAACTGATGTGTGAGGGAGATAATTGACTTTAAAAAATTACCCTAAGTATGGTGGAGAAACATAATTCCACTAATAAGTATTGTACACAAAGTTCATCAAAAAAATTAACCATATGAAAAAAAAAGAAAAATTGAAGACAGGTCTTTGCAGAAGAGACTCCTGGGTACTAGAGTGTGTTCAGGAAAGACGAGAAGTATATATTCATTATGTTCTTGCCCAGTCTTTATGAGTGCAATATTTATTTTTAACTGAGAGCTACATTTGGGCTTCCTGAAGAAATAATATTGCATCATTCAGAACATGCAGCATGCTCTCTTCCACAATGAAATGCAAAATTTTTGCAGAAACAAACACGTCTCATTAGCCTTGCACACACAGGGATGTTACAGAGGCCTGAAAGCAGAGACAAGCTGTCAGTTGTGGTTTTGCTTCTTTATTTGTTAAATCAGCTAATCGTGTTCAGCAGAAGGAGGTGCTTAAATGATGTGTGAGAGCATTCGTCATGAAAGAGACTCTGAGAGGTTAAATGTAGATGTTGGGAGAGTTTAATGACACACTAGGAAAGGAGTGAGTGGGGAACAAAGAAAGCAGCAAATCAAACAGTGAAGTAAAATATACAGTAGAACAAAAGACAAACAGAAATAGCTCCAAAAAGTTATTTACATCGATGTCAAAGCAGTCCAGGGTCAATTGCGGTGAGGCATAAGAGATAAATCCAAAAGAGTAAGCAAAGATCAATGATAATCAGTAAATAACACAAAAGCTCAATCTGTAATCTGTGTATTTTGTCACATGCTGGAGGAAACCAGTTCATGCCAGATAATCCTGCAACTTCTTTAATGTTAATGTTGGTCACTCTACAACATCTTTTTTTTTAATCCCGCACGTTTAATAAAAAGGTTACGCATTGTTCAACTAAGTGCCGGTGATTTGTGTCATTAATCTCAGCAACAATTGCCACGTAGTGTTAGAAGCAAATACTAAGTAGTAGTCTGTATTTTGGGTTGCAAGTTGTTATGAGGACTGAATTGTATATCGCCAAGGCAAAGTTTACCTCTTCTGAGTAGTTAAACTTTTCGAAGCCGATGCGTGGACGGACTGGAAATAGAGGTATCGAGTTGCTTTGTTTGCTTAATTTATTCGATGTGAGTGGAGGCCGAGCACATATTCAAGTCATTAAGGTTTTATAACAAGTTTATTGGAGGAGATCGGTAATCATTATCTCGAGGGATTGTGGTAGTCTACCCACACCAGTAAGTTGTTATTGTTATAGAATATAAGAATAATAACTAGATTTGTAAAGTTCGTCGCGACAAACTTTGATGTTGGCTTTGACGGTGCAAGTATTCGCAAAGGCCGGTGCAATTGGAGGTGAGTGGACAGAAAGATTGTAAAAGCTACTGGACCTCAAGGGTGCCAATACTTTTGGAGGTGAGCGGACATGAGCATGTGACATGACCATAATACCCGTGGGGCAGTTCCCCTCATTGTGCTAAGTGTTTTGATATGTCACATATCCATGTTGTGCAAATTTTAAATTTTCACGTGACGTGACGTGAATTTTTAATTTCGCTGGTTTTGGGAGCGGTGCTACACGTGATGTCACGTGACATGACCAGAATACCCGTGGGGCAGTTCCCCTCATTGTGTTGAGTGTTTTGATTTGTCACATGTCCATGTTGTGCTTATTTTTAATTTCGCTTGTTTTGTGGGCGGGGCTACATGTGACATCACATGACGTCACGTGACATGACCAGAATACCCGTGGGGCAGTTCCCCTCATTGTGCTGATTGTTTTGATATGTCACATGTCCATGTTGTGCAAATTTTTAATTTTGTTTGTTTTGGGGCGGGGCTACATGTGACATCACGTGACGTCACGTGACGTGACCAGAATACCCGTAGGGCAGTTCCCCTCATTGTGCTGAGTGTTTTGATATGTCACATGTCCATGTTGTGCAAATTTTTGATTTTGCTATTTTTGGGGGCGGGGCTACACGTGACGTCACGTTACGTGACCAGAATACCCGTGGGCCAGTTCCCCTCAATGTGCTGAGTGTTTTGATATGTCACATGTCCATGTTGTGCAAATTTTTGATTTCATTGTTTTGGGGGCGGGGCTACATGTGACGTCATGTGGTGTCAAGTGACGTCACCAGAATACCCAGTGGGGTGCCAAAACTTTCGGCAAAAAGTGGCTACTGAAGGTTTGGACATTTCATGTCAATTCTGCAGTCATTATGGGATTCTACTTATTATTATACTGCATAGAACACACAGAGAGAAGCCGTGCCTGAGTTCTGCGCACGCTGCGAGTGTGAGAGCTTAGAAGAATTTCCGGAATTCCCCATTCAAGTCTATGGAATGTTCGATCATCAACTACGGGAAAACTGAAAGTTCCATCGGAACCCCGAAATAAAACTTCGTCCGGAGTAAGGTCCTAAGGAACCTGTCCGAGTTGGGTTTAAAATCGCTCAAAAACTTACCAAGTTATAAACCTCCAAAGTTTATAATGGAAGTCGATGGGGAAAAAGGCCACTTTGAGCTTCCGAACCGGGAATGCCAGAATTCCGATCACTTAGAAAAATAGAAGCAACATTCACTTTCACACTTGATTTGTCAGTGTATTTAAACCACTTTGTTTCACCATGTATTTGTCTTGTAACTGTTGTTACTGCTGTGTGTTTTTAGTCTGCAGATGTCCTGATCTAGTGTTTGTTTTTGCTTCATTTCTGTGTCACAGTTTTATAATTTCTTTAAATAAATGAACTTCTACACTTGTATCTGCCTCCAGCCCTCTAATGTGACAAGAACAGGAACTAACTAGTTTGTCAGACTTTCCACAACAGAAAATGTAACTATAAATGGATGAAAAGTTCAGTGTGTCATTCATTAATAAATTAAATTATAATCATTGTCACATTCTGATTAAAATAATCTGTACTTCATGGTGGGGGGCTAAATCACAAAACCATAAATAAACATAAATAAACCATCCGAGAGAGTTAACATACCTTTATAGGTGTACAAGAAAGGTGGATGTTAATAAATTTGCTCTCATTTTATTGTTCTTATTATAGGAAAGAGAAGTTATAATGTTAACAAGTTAACACATATCTTCACAGAATATTTTGTGTGATTATATTTCTTTACTGTTCCTTCAGGCCATTACTACAGACATCATTATCACGGTTAACTTTGGAGATATGACAACAGAGACTGTTTAATAAATGCATCTTTGTAATGAATTTCTGTATGTGAAAAAATATAGATAAAATTTAGATTGATTTCTTTCATATCTGCTGCACAATGATGTGGTTTCACTCTGCAACTGATTCTACACTGAAACGTCCTGTAATAGTAAAAGATTTTAAAAGTCAGGTATTTTGACTGAAAAATTCTCTGTCAGATGTCATTAATTTATTTTAGTTATATTTTGTTCATAAACTAATCATTCTTGTTCACTTACATGTACCGACTCATATTATTCACTGAAGTCCTGACTGTAAAACACATGACTGCTTTGTCAGATTTTTCCTGCTTTCTAAAGACTGCATTAGCCTGCATGCTGTGAAGGAGTAAATCATTGTTGGATGTATTGTGAATACACTCTCTTACCAACAAGCTTTCTTTTTGTTTGTGTAATCTTTATAGACTGGTTTGTGTGTATTTTTCTGATCAGTGTATGAATTGTGGTCTGCTACATGACTGTCTGATTTTCATAATTGCACAAATGAGCAAGTGAATAATAAGAAAGTGGGAAATTAATATATATTTAGATATTTTGCCTATTTTTAACAATTGCTCAATGTGTTAGTCTTCACTATAAATTATGTTAATCCTAATAAAGTAAAGCATTAAAGGTTTAACAATGTCTTAATGTGAAATAAGTAAAATTATACATAATATTGTAAGAAGAATACTTGTGATTGGGTAATTATATGCCCACCTCTCTAGCCAAAGACTATGGTTTTAGTGTATTCTAGACTACTTGACTGCTGAAATGAATTGTGACCAATGCGATATGCAACAGTTTTGTTCTAATTCATATATTTCATATTATTCTGAGAAGACGCCTAATGTACCCATGGCCAACGGGGATGTCCTTTTCATGTTAGCATACTGTAACATATTTATTATTCCTAAATGCATCATTAATGGTGCCTATTATTCGTTTATTAAGTTTGTTTTATAGACTGCTGTACGCAAGTTTGAGTAGCTTCCACTGTGTCTGCATTTCTTTAAGCAGTTTCACTGTCATTTACATACATACTCCCACTGTTTCAAAGCACTGCACTGGTCCCAGTTACCAAGCCGCAGTCATTCAAAATAACACTTCTTGTTTTGAACACAATCATAATTATGCACAAAGCTTCCATAAGCCTTGCCCATATACAGTACATTGGTCTGTAGGCCACAGATTTATTATAATTGTGTAATGTGCATGTGCGGACGTGTTTGTATTTTATTTTTTTAACAAACAGTAAAAATGTCCACTTGCACAATACAAAATGTTTAGAGTTTTCTCTCACTTTCACCAGCAGAGGTCCTCATCGAGCTCCGATTTGAAAAGCTTCGAGTAATCAACCTTTTTCTGAATTGTGCTGAAAGCTTCGCTGGTTCTAGAAAGCTATACTTCACATTCACTACCATGTAACACTGGTGTGTGCCCAAAAATGCTGAAAACAAAAGTGAACTCACACTGCAGTGGATAATAAATAACAAACACCATTCCATCCCTTTCTCACTGCTGCATGATTAATGAGCTCTGAAGCATGTTTTTTGATCATCTCCTTCATTGTGACTTTTACTGCTTTACTATTACTGCTGCTGCAAGAGAGGAAACTGGGAATTAGTCCCGCCCGATCACCCTAGTCCGCCACTAGTCCACTTACATCACATGGATATAACCTTCCGCCTGATCTGAGTTGCTTATGTGCGAACACAATTTTTTGTCAGCTAGGTACAGCAGCACCACCAAGACAAAATCCATGGTTACGATTAGATTTGCATAGGAGGACATTATTACCTGGGTAATTTGTTTTTATTTGTTTGTTTATTTTTCAATTCAGCTTATAAATGTTTTAAGATTTGCCAAAGCAACAATCAATTTGTCAAAAGATTTGGACGGTAAACAATAACAGCAATAATTATGTTATGACAGACAACCACACAGCACAACCAACACTGACAACTTTCTAACAGAATTGACAGTTCATATGTATAAGTCCTGCACCTGTCATATACACCAGACATCCAAGAAAGGTTATAGACAGTTGTGCTCTCTCTCTCTCTCTCTCTCTCTCTCTCTCTCTCTCTCTCTCTCACTCTCTCACTCTCTCTCTCTGATATGCTCTCACAGTGTTTAAATCATATAATGAGTGTAAAGGAGTCTGTAGTGTCGGAATCTGTTGGTGATGATGGTCTCTTCTGGTCATGTTTCCTGTATACATAAAGCTTAATTATCATTAACTAGAAATCCAGAGAAAGTGCCTTATAACCTATAATTCCACTTTTGTTACTTTTATGGTCTGTGAGAGAAACATATCTGTACATCATTTTCACTATAATACACATTGATACCAAAGTAATACATAACATTAAAAAAATATTAATGATTATTTGTGAATCTGTGTAAAAAATAAGTAAGAACAACAATTGTGCAGAAACAAACACTTCTCATTAGTCCTGTACACACAAAACAGTGACCGTGTTAGAGGCCTCAGAGCAGAGAGCAGGATGTGGATGTGGTTTATTTTCTATTTTCATGTTGTGGTGTGAAAAAAGGGGAGGAGGTGTGAAAATAACTGTGGGAATGGAATAAATAATATTTTTAGGGTGTTCAGAGAGATAAAAGCAGGCAATCACACCACAACTGACACTTATATATTTTGAACTGAATTGTTCATATGTCAAATGGGTAAAAACCCTTCTTATATTGATGTTCCAAAAATGAACTGCCTACCTACTTACAAGAGGGGTTGTAGTCAGAAGTCCAGATACTGAACCTGATTTACACATCATGCAGACTCTGTTCTCAGCTTAATGGTTTAAATCTTCTGAATGTAAATGAGTCTGTATTGTTGGAATCTGTACTTGAATCTGTACCTGTACGTCTTCTGGTGGTGTTTACTGTATTCAGAAAGGTTTTAACATATCTATGTTAGCATTAACTAGACTTACTGAAATAATGCCTTTTAACCTACATTTCCATTTTTATTACTACATACAAAGCAGTGGCCATGTTAGAGGCCTGAGGACAGAGAGCAGGTTGTGGATGTGGTTTATTTTCCAATTTTAATGTTGTGGTGCACATTTAGCTGTGAAACAGCAGAGAAGGTGTGAAGATGGAGGTGTGAAAGCAATAACTACCTTTTAACTGTTTAACTGTTAGAGAGAAGACGTGCTGCCGCGTTTTGTACCATTTGGAGCCGATTGAGAAGTGATTGATTAAGTCTAGTGTAGAGAGCATTACAGTAGTCGATCCTCGAGCTGTTGAAGGCATGTATAGCTTTTTCAAGGTCAGCTTGGGACAAGGATGATTTGACCTTGCTGAGTAGTCTTAACTGGTAAAAGCTCGCCTTGACTACTGCACTGATCTGTTTATCGAAGTGCATACTTTTCAAAAATAACACCCAGGATACACACGGTAGGTGCAAACTCCGGTGTTAGAGGACCAAAACTAAGAGAACTGCTGGGTGAATCCGGGCTAAACAGGATCTACTCAGTCTTTTCTTCATTCAGATGAAGGAAGTTCTGGGAAAGCCACTGTTTGAAATCCTGAAGGCAATTATGGGGAGGGTCCAATGCAGAATGATTACTCAGAATCAAAGGAAGATAGATCTGGAGGTCATCAGCATAGAAATTAAATTGAATGTTGTGATTGGAGATGAGTTGACCAAGTGGCAGCATATAGAGTGAGAACAGAATAGGACCAAGAATAGATCCATGAGGCACACCAGATGACAGAGGAGCAACCGAGGAAGAATAATCATTAAGCATTACTGAAAAAGTTCTGTCCGTGAGTTATGATAAGAACCAATTTAGCACTGCACCCTGCAGACCGACAACATGTTAAAGAGGAGAGATGAGGATGGCATGGTGTCAAATGCAGCGGTTAGGTCCAGTAACAGCAAAACCACCAAGCTTTTACCATCCAGAGCTCCAGGAATATCATTATGGACCCTCAATAACGCTGATTCGGTGCTATGTCTCGAACTGAAACCGGACTGAAATGTGTCACCAATGCCGTGCAGTTGAAGGTGAGACTGAAGCTGGGTGAAAACAAGCTTCTCCATCAACTTATACAGAAATGACAGGTTAGATATAGGGTGGAAGTTGGATAGTATGGAGGGATCAAGGTTGGGTTTCTTGAGCAACAGTCTAACAGTAGTGTGTTTGAGAGCAGCAGGAACAGTACCCTCCCTAAAACAGCTGTTTATGAAGGAGACAAGGATGGGACCTATGATGTCATCAGCCTGCTTCTAAATCCTGGAAAGAACAGCATCTAGGGGCAGGTGGTGGGCTTCTTCGCAGACAGATTTTTTGAGGTCCACCAGAGTAACTGGATCAAAGTTCTCTAGCACACAGCACCGCACGAGTAGACATGTCAGCAACGGGGACTTGTGTAATGGCTTGCCTAACAGAAAACCTTGTCCAAAAAATGTTGTTTGAACGCACTGCATGTGTTTACAGTAACGTCATTCAAGGCGACAGACACCGGATTTATGACCGAGTGCTGAATAAAATCCCAGGGCAGTGGCTATTGCTATTGATGAGAGCAGAAAGGTACTGTCCTTTAGCTACCTTCAGTGCATTCTGATAGGTGGCAAGACTGTCTCTAAACATCTCCAGTGACACCTGCAGCCTATCCTTCTTCCATTTTCGCTCAGCCTGTCTACACCGGCTCCCGAGGGCCCGAGTTGTATCATTGAGCCAGGGGACCAATGGACCATTGGTCGACTTTACCTTGTAGGGCGCAACAGAGTCCATAATCTGGGAGAAGATGGTATGGAAGGAGGCAAGGAAACGGTCAGGACAGAGGCTATGCCAATTCAGCAGATCAGAAACCGAGAAGGCAACAACAAAATCGACTGTAGAGGATGTAGACAGCGATGAGGGGCAGTAGATGTTGGTGCAGGTGAAACAGCACAAATGTCAAACTGTATGATAGAATGGACAGAGATGGGAAAATCCAGGACCTCACAAGTTGACACCATCATCCCACGAGAGATAATAAGGTCAAGAGTGTGACCTAACCTATGGGTGGGACAGGAAATGGACTGAGCCAGATCTAATGAATTTAAGGCACTTTTAGACTCATTAGCAGGTTTATCAGAGGGGCAGCAAACATGAATGTTAAAGTCACCACAGATTAGAAAGTTTGAGAACTCAATTAAAAAAAAATCCTTGTTTAATTTGGGCAGGCGGTAGATTACTGCACATAAAATCGGACAGGGTAGTGTAAGCACAAATACTAACTGGCGGCACTTCAGGGACTGCCTATGTATGGTGGCTATCCCCCCGCCCCTACTCATTTGCCACGAAGTGTTTAGGTAAAGGTAACCAGAGGGAAGGATTTCCGAAAAGGAGCTGATGTCACCTGGGGGAAGCCAGGTTTCCGTGAGGATAAACAGATCCAGATTGTGAGAGGAGATGACATCATTGAGGACAAATGTTTTGTTATTGAGCGATCTGGTGTTACAAAGTGCCATGCGGAATGTGGACAAGTTGACAGGCAACAATGTGGTGGATGTTTCAACACGGCAGGGACACGGAAATGGAACACCAGTGTTGGAGCCAACCAGCCAAAGCCATCGATAGCATTCCCGCGATCTTCTAGAATTGCCAAATCCCAGTTGATCTTGACACCTCAGAGACGAAGAATCCAGGTGAGTCCTCAGCTTGACATGTAACCTGCTTCTCCGGCAGCATCTTCTGCAGTGCTTCCTGCCTGGTAGCAGACAGGGCATCTCAGGAAAGGAGGAATTAATGTCAACAGTGGCGGTGGTTTAAAGGACTGGGTATTTAAGAGGCGATTAGTTGTAAAATGCAGTTCCATCAGCGTGGTGTGATCATACACAGTAAACGACGAGATGATATCAAAAACATGAAAAAGCAAGTTGAGCAAGTGGCAGGCCTAACACCAACAAGACCAATTGCTTGGGCTTGCACAGCTCTGTACTGTGCTGTCCCTCTAACCCATCCCCATCCACTATAAGAAAAGTAGTTGAAAATCCTTTGATTTTGGTCCATGGTCCTCAGACCTTAGGGGGATATTTTCAGGGTGGGCCAGAAGGGAGGACTCAAATGCAGGACACCAATGTAAATAATAAAAGTCTTTAATGAGCTTGACACTATAATCAGGCAATGCAGGCAAACCTTCAGTGTAGAGACCAGTCTTTAATCCAGTACAGAGACCAGCAACGAATACAGAGCAGGCAAAAACACAAAGTGAAAACCAGTCCAATAATCTGGTACACAGGCAGGCAGGGTAATACAGGGCAGGCAAAGACACAATGTGAAAAGCAGTCCAATAATCCGGTACACAGGCAGGCAGAGTAATACAGGGCAGGTAAAAACACAGAAACTAGAAACAAACCGAGTCAAACTAGGCAGGGCAGAACAGGAACAAGGCAGGGTGAATCACAGGGCAAGCTGAGAAAATCATCTGGCAAGGAACCATGTGAAATCAGCATCCTTATATAGTGCATAACACCTAAAATGGCTGCTGCCCTGGAAGTGAAAATCCAAGATGGCCACCAACCTGGAAGTAGTGAAGCAAACCAGGAAATGGTGGACAGAGTGCTGACAGATATCTGGGTTGGCAACTAAGAATGCATGGCAGAGTTCCAAGATGTAAATCACTGCTGAGTAAAAAGATCTCAGATTTGCCAGAAAACATCTTGATGATCTCCAAGACTTTTGGATTCACTAATAACTGGCGGCACTTCAGGGACTGTCTATGTATGGTGTGGACTGATTAGACAAAAGTTGAACTTTTTGGAAGGTGTGTGTCCCATTGTATCTGGCATAAAAGTAACACTGCATTTCAGAAAAAGAACATCCTACCAACAGTAAAATATGGTCTACCATAAAATCCTGAAGGACAATGTGCGGCCATCTGTTTGTGACCTCAAGCTGCAGTTAACAGTCAAATTCCTGCCTGAATCCTAATGATATGTTGCAACATGACTTTAAAAAGGCGGTTCATGCTCGAAAACCCTCCAAAGTGGCTGAATGAGGGTTAAGGTGGTTAAGGTGTTGGGCTACTGATCAGAAGGTCATGGGTTTGAACCCCAGGTCCACCAAGCTGCCACTGCTGGGCCCTTGAGCAAGGCCCTTAACTCTCAGTTGTAAGTTACTCTGGATAAGGGTGTCTGCTAAATGCCGTAAATGAAAAATGTGGAGGAAATTCTATTCTATTAATCAGAGATAATAGTTCAAGTGAACTATCCACAGGACGCAGCAGAGTCCTGTGGAATATCAAACTTCTTTATTCAATACACTTGCAAGTGTGAAGTCAGTCTTTTCCCAAAAGTCTGAACAGAGTGAGTTACTTGGATGTAAGGCAGTTCTCCATTTATACATGGAGCTATATGTGTGTGTGTGTGTGTGTCTTCCACTGTGCGTAACTTCCTCTAATCTTGTCGTCGCACAAGTAGGGCGACGGTCACGCAGTTATTCTCTGTTATTTCCAAACCCCTGCAGCCTGCAATGTTCTTGTTTCTTCTACTTAGTGTGCAACTGGAAAACAGTTCAGTTCACCTTTGTCTTTGCTGTTCCGAATTCTTTGGTATACCAAACTAATGCACATCACAATTTTTTGTAATAATCACAAATCATTATTTAATAATTATCACTAATTATTATTTTCATGTTATAATTAAGAACAATAAATGTGCAGAAACAAACACTTCTCATTTGTCCTGTTTTTGCTGCTTATAGTTTGTACAATAATTGATGACAATATCATGAGAAATGTTTTTCTAGTCATATTTATGCATTTATGTTCTCTTTCTCTGCAGTGAGCTGTGTCTGTGTACACTGATGAAGTCAGTGTCATCAAATAGATTGTGTTTGACGTTCTGTGTTTTCCCCTAAATTGATCTGCTGTTAATCTTTTAAATTGATCTTTTATTGAATGATACCAAACCTGGCAGCTACTCTGAGAATTTGTTTAAACAATAACTCATTTGTACCACAACATCATGCTGTCTCTGGAGATGTGTCACAAAAGTTCAGTCATTGGATCAAGTCTTAACCCTGCAGCAATTAGTAGTAGCCTATATTTATTTTTAAGTCATATAGTTAATTGAGTTTTTTATCATTGCTAACAAGCATTTTTTAGTTCAGTTTTTAAGAATTAGTTTGACTGTCAGTTCTTCATGTCAAATAACCAATGAACTGTAGTTTGGGTGTAAAAGATTATCACCCCTAGTGTGTATAATGATGTACAGTATAAAGTATATAGTGTATATATAGAGTTGGACATTTCCTGCTGGGTATAGACATACAAAGCATTTATTTGAAAGAAATTTGGGTATTGAATTAATGATGCAATTTATATCACAACATGGCACTAAAAACATGTTGCATAGCATGCATTCAGATAATAACACAAATGCTCTGCACTTGCTCAAGCAACTACAAATTCCCCCACTGTCTGATTTCAATGTAGAGAGACGGTCACCCTCAAACCATTCACAATTAAAAAGACCAATTAGACTGCCTCAGAATACAGAACCCCTGTGCCAACCCAGCTACAAGGTGTGGGGCTGTCCACAACCTCTGCCAGCCCCAGATATGTTAGCAGTGGAATAAGGTCACATGCAAATAGACCCTTTCTCTCCACAGGCCCACATCTCTGTCTTCACATCTCATGTCTCAAGCCTGCCATCCCTACCCTCTCCATAATATTGAAGGATGAAGGTAAGCCAGCATACTCAGGTACAGTAAGTCCTTCTTGAATTCATTCTGAAAGTTCTGAAATCTTGCATACCTCATTGAGTGGGAGGGCAAGGGACCAGAGGAACAGTGACTCCTAAGCCAAGAATTAAACACAAGTCACCCTGAATGACCCAGCCCTTTAAACAGGGAAATGCACCTGGAGTGTGTAGGGTGCTTGCTTATTAACTTAAAGCCAGAGAAAATAAGTAAACAATGGTGTGAAAAGTGTTTGCCCCTTCCTGATTTTTTTTTTTGCATGTTTTCACACTTTTATGTTTCAGACCATCAAACAAATGTAAATATTAGTCAAAGATAACAAGTAAAAACTAGATTTGTAAAGTTCTACGCAACAAAAACTTTGATGTTGGCTTTAACGAAGCAAGTATTCGCATAGGCCAGTGCTTTTTAGAGACAGCCCCAGACCATCACACTACCACCACCATATTTTACTGTTGGTATTATGTTCTTTTTCTGAAATGTAGTGTTACTTTTATGCCAGATGTAATGGTAAACGCACCTTTTTAAATTGTTCAACTTTTGTCTCATCAGTCCACAGAGTATTTTCCCAAAAGTCTTGTGGATCATCAATATGTTTTCTGGCAAATCTGAGACCAGCCTTCATGTTTTTTTTTTCTTTGCTCGGCAGTGGTTTTCTTCTTTGAACTCTGCCATGCAGGCCATTTTTCCCAGTCTCTTTCTTATGGTGGAGTCATGAACACTAACATTAACTAAGGTAAGTGAGGCCTGCAGTTCTTTGGATGTTGTTATGGGGTCTTTTGTGACATCTTGGATGAGTCGATGCTGTGCTCTTGTGGTAATTTTGGTCGGTCGGCCACTCCTGGGAATATTCACCACTGTTCTGTAATGGCTCTCACTGTGGTTTGCTGGAGTCCCAAAGCTTTAGAAATGGCTTTGACATTTTTCAGATTGATAGATCTCAATAACCTTCTTTCTCATTTGTTCCTGAATTTCTCAGCATTGATGTGTAGATTTTGAGGATCTTTTGGTCTGCTTTGCTTTGTCAGTCAGGTTTTATTTATTTATATAAAGATGCCCTGCCACACGTATTTCATTACTTTTGTGGCAATGTCTGAAGTTTAACATTTAACATTTTTGTGGAAAAAATGTCTTGGTTACCTTGTTTCAAGCTATTTTAGTGTGGTATAGAAAGCCTGCAGGAAGACTCAGCTCGATTTGCACCAGTTCTCATTAATATTCAATAAGTTATGCTGCTTGGCTCCGATTGGCTAAGGATATGAGAGCATGACTATTCATTCACCCAGTGCAATAAGTAGCCTAGGCTAGAGGAACTTTGTTTACAATCACCTGGAATTGCGGCAGAATGGCTTCTTCGGGTATATTGACGTTCAGCCGTCCTTGCTGTATAGGAAACTCACTGAGCTACACGAATTCTGTGGGCGTGGTCTTAAGTGGGAGAGCTCATGAATATTAATGAGCTCGATCATTTCTATGTCACACTGAGCAGCTTTTCTAATTGACCTGATTTCTCCGCTTATTTCTTTAAAGTGGCTAGAGCTGACCGGGGAGGTAGCAGTTCATTTTCACATTCCCGACACAACACAAACACATATGGACCTAACACATATACAAGTAAAAATGGTTTTGTGTGGAAGGGCACCTTTAAGTGATATCTTGATTGCGAACAGGTGTGGCAGTAACCAGGTCTGGCTGTGGCTAGAGAAATTAAACTCAGGTCTGTTTTGTTTTAACTTTTTACATTAAAATTTTATGTGTTAATTCTTTTATTTTCACTTAATAATAAAAACCTTCATTAAAAAACTGCATGTTGTGTTTATATGTGTTATCACAGACTAATATTTAAATTTGTTTGATTATCTGAGAGTAGAGTATGACAATAGAGTGTGACAAATGTGCAACAACAACAAAAAAAAAAAATCAGGAAGGGGGCCAAAATATTTTCACACCACTGTATATATAAAATAAAACGTGGCTCTAAATGTCTAAAAAAAAAAAGTGATGTAATTGTTAATGAATTTATTGCAAATGTTGACAAATGACTGTGGATTTATTCTGAGAGGAACTAAACTCTTTATCTAATAAACATTACATTCTATTAGAAAGGCCATCCACAGCATTTGTTCTATTGTCCAGAGATTAAAAAAGATTGTGTTGTATGTAGATGTATAAATGGAAGACCATTCCGTTATGAGCACTCAAAGAGAAATGACACATATGCAGGTGCATTATATGCAATTCTGGATATTCCATCTTCAAACGATCATAGTGTTAGTATGTATTAGTATGTTTTGCAGCATGTTTGTCATTATGTAGTTACTTAGAATGTTTTATTTTGCTAATTTGCAAATGTCTTAAAGCAGATTAGTTTGGATGTTTGTGCGACAGCACCACTCACAGTCATGTGGACAACTCTGAACAGTATGAAGAGTCAATAAGAGAGGCTGGTTCATGTAGGTTTTGTCACAAGTGACACAATGTCCTGTTAACATATGAATTGTAAATTTCCCTCTGGGATCAATAGTGATTTATCTAGCCTTTAAATTACACTAAAAGGACAAATGATTCCTTGCAATGTAATGTATTGCTGAACACTAACAGCTTGCCAATTAAGCTTTCATCAGATATTGAAAGTTCTCATCTCATCTAATATCACAGTAACTGATATAAAGTTCTCTCTGGTGCATGAGCGCATACAAAAATAAATTCATCCACACTAGGTTTATTTCTACTTGTGTATGTAATAAACATTTACATCATCACATTTCCTAAATCAAAAGTTTCACATGGGTTTCAAGGTTTTATAAGTAACTTGTACGTCACCTTTAATGAAAAGTCAATAGAATCAAATCTGATCGCGTACAAAAAGGTTTATAAAGGATGCCCTTGATTTCGGAGAAACAGTCCACAATTCTTTAGACTTCTGTGTAACGTCACAGCATCGGTCACACATGAAGGTCCCCCCGAGAAACATTCTTTCAGTGCGATAAAAGCCATTCTGTTAAAATCTTTGAATTAAAAAAATAACCACACAGTTAAAATATATATATATATAAAAAAAAACACAAGGTGAACACAATAATATAAAGACAGAAAAGATCAGTAAAAATGCTGAAAAGAAAAGACACAAATCACAGGCTTTAAATTATTTCACATGACTGGACAAAGGTCATTAACTATGACAAGCGCCTCCCATCTTAACTGCTGGTGTATGTAGGACATGTTGATGTACTGACATCATTTCCTGCTAAAAAAAAAAAAAAAAAAAAAAAGGCCAGACAATGAATAGCAGAATGTAGAGTTCAGGCTTGTGTGAAGATTTAACCAAACAGCCATCTTGTATTTAATCTCCTTGACATTTCCAGAATGTCCACAAGGGGTCTCCAAGTATCCAAAGAGCCATCCATAAGCAGACATAGAAAATGACTACAATGACTATTTTCATAATATTCAAACTTTAATGGCTAAACTTTAAACTTTAATATAGCCCAGATAAATGAAATCCATCAGTCTGTCAAACTCCAGGAAAGGTTGCACAAATGAGCAGAGAAAAGGTGACATCTTGTTAGCTGCTGATCAAGCAGGATTTACACACACAGGGCTCGGGGGAACCTGAGAGAGAGAGAGAGAGAGAGAGAAACTTGTAAAGCCCCTAACCTTTAAAACTTATTACATTCTTCCTTTGCACTTCCTGTTGACTTAGCAAGTCCTGTGATCTCACCTGTCCTCACTGAAGCCATCCACTTCCTCCTCATCATCATCCAGCTCCATGTCCAGCTCGTTGTCAAGGCAACCACGACCGTAGCTACTGAGGACGCTGAACATGGGAAGAAAAAAAAAAGAGATTCAAAATCAAGCACTGATATTGACCAAAACGATATTTTGTATTGAAAGTGTTTTTAAAAGTAGTGTGTGTGTGTGTGTGTGTGTGTGTGTGTGTTTATCCTGACCTGACAGAGCGGCAGGTGAAGAAAACAATGCGTTTGAGTTTCTTATTGTAGAAGAAATAGTTGAAGGACCACAGGTTGCCCTCTTCACCAAAAGGGTCTGAATCTAAATCCGGGTTGTAGCTTAAAAAAAAAAAAAAAACACCCACACAATTATTTAAGGTTTATCTGTAAAACACACACACACACACACCCTCGCATTCTCTCACCACACTCTCGCACTCGGTCAACACACTCTCACACACTCCCTCTCTCTCGCACTCTCACCTGTAAATGTCACAGCTCTGCAGGTTGATCTCCTGGTCGATGGCGTTCCACAGCTCTGGACCAAGAGTGTTAAACTCCTCCCCTACAGACGAGTACAGGCTGCTATTCACAGCATTGGCCACCTGAGGAAAAACACACAAATCAAATCAAATTTTATGATAAATCACACGTCAGTATAAACGCAGACATCCTGTTGCAGACTTCCTGCATTCTGGCCACATCAAAATCATTTAAATAAAGCAAAACCTGACACATTAACACGAGTGCATTAATATAAAGCTGTGATCTGCTGTGATCTTTCCACCGGAAAGAACCGGGTGCTGGTTCAGAGCTAGCGCTGGTGCTGGTTCAAAGTTGGTTCCACTGGTGAACCTTCTAAGAACCGGTTTGTCTTTCCACCGGCTAGAGAGCCATCACAGAGCCGAGTGTGACGTCACTGTATACGGGTCACGTGTCCCAGCAACATTACCGCAGCAGCGGCAAACACAAACACAACAACAATGGAGGATGTTACATTACTGTTAATGCTCATGGCTTTGTGAACCCACATTAACATCCAAACGCGGCGAATAAAACAAGTACGTGCGGCTCCGTGTAATCTGTATAAACGGAGGTTGTAATCGATAAAGTACATAACGTTATTTTATCGTTAACACAGAAAAAAATTAGCCTTAGCATGTAGCTACCTACTATAATGTGTGCTGATAATGTATCATATCGTGGTAAAGTAAAAATGCATTAAACATTAATATACTTAAGGTACATTATCAAATGTGCTAACAGTAGCCCTGCCCCCAGCCCAGGACGCAAGCGGTTCTTAAGTCTAGACCCACAACATTTTGGTGCTACTTAAGAACCACTTTTCCTGGTTCGGAGCTGGTGCTTTGGTGGTCGAAACAGAAAGAGCTAGTTCTAAATTAGGCTCTGGCTCCGAACCAGCACTCAAACTGCCTCGGTGGAAAAGGGGCATTAGGTTACCAGAAAACAGGTTCTTCCTGCATCCTGTTTCCACTTTTTCACAAACAAGTCTTACACAATTTCGTATTTCAGGCGAGAATTTCCCTAAATGAGGACATGTAAAGTCTCAGTGCTAGAACCATCTGTTTCTCAAGTCATGACCTGGCGGATCACAAGCCAGACTGCAGCAGAGACCAGTTTTAATAGAAAATAAGGTAGAAATGTATCACTCCTGAAGGGGTCTTTATGATATGTATGATACTTTAAATGTTCATCAACATTTCACAACTTCTGGTACACAGCCTGCGCTGCCTCCTGCATCTCTGTGTGTCGACTCACCCAGTTGAAGCTCGGCTCACGGCTGAACTCGTGGGCTCGGGCGGCGCTGAAGTCGTAATCGGGACGGAATGATTCGTTCAGTGTGGTGATGAGGTAGAACAGAGTCTTCCTGCAGCACTTGTCACTTAGTGGGTTCTCCACTTCATCGCCACTCTTGCCCAACCTGAGAGATAGAGAGAGGGAATGTTCTCACACTGAAATAAAGTATATTGAGAGAAGGTGTTGAGGTGAGACATGATGTATTGTAAGTGCGTGTGTAATTAAGCCACTGTATGATGCAGTTGTTTATCATTCACAACAAACAGAACCCTACACATTACCTGCTCAGACTGTGTGAAAACAACAACGCTCTCTGTCCCACTGAAACACGACCCCTGTTTACAGTTCCATCTGTTTGGAAATTTCTAGTAGCCTGGAAAGCCCTGACCCGTGCCGTGTGGCCATCTGATTAAGTGACGGTTGCTTGGTGAGATCTTATTTCTGACACTCGGCTCGGGTTGGAAGAGCCGTGTCTCGCTGCTGTCCTTTAACCTTTAAGTCCTTTAAGTTTCTTTCAGATATAGCAGGCGATAATAAATCGCTCAGTGCTGTGCTGTTATAGTAAAATCCAGCTATAATACCGGTAGTGTTTTGAGGTATATGCACACTTACAGCACAACTGGAAGTGTTCTTCATTACAAAAGCAAGTAGATTTTTTATATGATTAATGTGTAAAGATTACAAGTCAACATTTTCCAGCTCTCACTTGCATTAGAACAAAAGTTGTTCTCTCACATCTCTTTTTTTCCCTTTATTAGTCTTAGACTGCGTGGCACACGCATCCGACATACGAGTTGTTACTATGGAAACCATGACGCGTTACGCTTAAATGTTACGGCTGGAACTATTGTCCTAGCCACAGTTATACAGAAAAAATGTAAAGTTAAACAACTACAGCTACAGAGCTCTTTACATTTACGACATTTAGCAGACACCCTTATCCAGAGTGACTTACAACTGAGCAACTGAGGGTTAAGGGCCTTGCTCAGGGGCCCAGCAGTGGCAGCTTTGTGGACCTGGGGTTCGAACCCATGACCTTCCGATCAGTAGCCCAACACCTTAACCACTGTGCTGAGTGACACTTTTAGGTTTGGGGAGTAAAGTCCATGTAAATTTGGTCTGTGTGTATGTGTGTGTTTGTGTATTTATTGTAAACACAGGCCATAGGCACTCACAGGTTAGGGCTCGGGGCACTGCTGGTTTGTGGAGGTGAAAGAGCCTCCAGCACGTGTGGCTCCCCCTCCTGGCAGAACTGCTTAAACATGTGCTTGTCATCGCCAGCCATCTTACAGGAGTAGCTCTCGATCCTAGGATGGAAAGGAAGAAAAGAAGAAGAGGGAAATTTGAACTGCTTTGTTCTACACTGCTATTTTATACACCAACCCACACAAGTCTCCTAACATGATCAGCATAATACAAACCTTCATAGGATTATTTCCTTTACTCTCTTCTATTCCACGTCTAGCTACCTGCTTGTGTATTTCCGACAGGGTTCCTTTTACGCAAGTTACAAATAACGTTGTCGGGTCCTGAGACGTATTAAAGCCAGTATCCATTACATTCTCACAGTAACTTCCCTAAAGTAGTATTCCTGAGTGAGTCTCGTCGGGTTTATAGTCATCGGTTTCTATAGCGACAGCTCATTCCCCGGGACTTGTATCACGATTGCTTAACAAAACGTAAGGCTAACAATAATGACAATAAAAATAATAAAAATGGAAAAACATGCAATTTTGGAATTTTCTGCAAGGACCCTTTTATTTAATATCTGTAGAAGGAGTCTCCAATCCGAGGTAAAGCTACAGCTTTACGTTTTTCACACACATGGGTCTTCAGGACAGAGGAGTTCAAACTGAATTTTGATAACTCGTTCGAAATCGAGTCCTTGCCAGAGTCTGGAAAACAGAGCTGATGTTTTAATGATGCTCTTGAAGCTGCACACGCCAGTGGGGCGCAAAGGCTGGATGTGGTTACAGGAGGCTCAGTGTTTATCTGGAGGGCTATTTGAAGCTGGGTTGAAATGTCACACAGGGAGACTGTGGTGTGTGTGTGTGTGTGTGTATGTGTGTGTGTGTGTCCTGTGGGGTTATGTAAGAGGAGAGCTTGTGCCAGGTCCAGACACACAACCCAGATCATATTTATAGGTGAAGGGCAAAAGTCACAATGGTTTATGAGAGACATGTGACCGAGAACAGTCTGGATTAAAGCCTGTATCCATCCCCACAGAACAGAAATAAAGTCAGGCTCATTTCTAAGTGGACTCTGTATTTAAACTGTATTTAAACTAAGTTCTAAAGTGCTAAATTACGTAAAAATGTTTCTGGTCTTACCTCAACATTTTGTAACACACACGCTTGTAAATTTGTAACCAGCAGTGTTTGGAGGTTAGAGACTTGTTTTATTGTGTTCATATTATTCAATAGTGACATGCTAAGGCTGCACAAGCTGTGTATAAAACACTGCAAAGCATCTAATGATCCTGAAGTGTAGCAATAAAATCACAAAATGCTTTCTTTTCTTTTAACACAATATTTCAGGTGCACATACAGTTTGTAGCAGTTTTTTTACTGCTCTGCACACGATGAGGCAGCATTGGACACTCGCGGAGTGGAGTGGAGTAATTCAGGAAGGAGGTCATGCCAACTTGGCAGCACATATGGAACAAAGCTGCATGTGTGTGTGGTAACTGAAGGATGTGTCATACACACATGCAAATGTTACACTATACCACAAACTGCGTCACAGTGCTTGTCTGAGGGATCACAGACACACACACACACATTCACGCTCAGACCCACGCTCGCACACACCCACCCACACACACTCGGACCCACGCTCGCACACACCCACCCACACACGCTCGGACCCACGCTCGGACACACGCTCGGACCCACGCTCGGACCCACGCTCGGACCCACGCTCGCACACACCCACCCACACACGCTCGGACCCACGCTCGCACACACCCACCCACACACGCTCGCACCCACGCTCGGACCCACGCTCGCACACACCCACCCACACACGCTCGGACCCACGCTCGCACACACCCACCCACACACGCTCGGACCCACGCTCGCACACACCCACCCACACACGCTCGGACCCACGCTCGCACACACCCACCCACACACGCTCGGACCCACGCTCGCACACACGCTCGGACCCACGCTCGCACACACGCTCGCACACACGCTCGCACACACGCTCGCACACACGCTCGGACCCACGCTCGCACACACCACACACAGTAAGTCAGTCAGTCAGACACGCCTAACAGCCACGGGTGCTGCCTAACCGAAAAACAGCATTTCTGTGAAAGCAACAGTTCTGTCTCAAAAAGAGACAGATGTGGTGCATCCGCTCACAGCAGGTGTAAAAAAAAAACAAACAAAAAAAAAAAAACCCAGCACCGTGTGTTCGTGCACACACACACACACACACACACACACACAGACTTTACGGCGCTCATCACGATACTAAGCCTTGTCAAGAGCAAGTAATTCAGCCGCCCCACATTTAAAATTCTCTATAAAAACCATGTAAATAAAAACTAAAATAAAGACTGTACATTTATATAAATCATTTTCACAAGAGGAAAAATGACACAAATAACTTCTGATAATACTTTTGGCACCAACTATAAACAGCTTTTGTGAAACGCAGGTCAAAACTTCAGGTTCTAACCAAAGTGCTTCCTTTCTCTCTGTATTTCTGTTCTTCTTGATGTTTTATTTAGTCGTACTACTTAGAAGACAAAGTGATCTCTAAATGTGTGCACATGAAAATATTATTCATTATGATTATCATCGTCATCAGCAGCGATTCAGCTAGTTGTTAGTCCGTAACGGTGGAGCTGCTTGAGATTGTTATAGCTCTGATTACAAGCTGTAATTTCCTGCTTGTCATCGAGCTACGAACCGATGGAACGGTTTCGTTCTGATACAAGAGACGCTGAATCATTTGAACTGTTAACAAACGTTTATCGTTTTATTCACACCCTTGTTTTCAGTTTTTACCATTTGTAAATTTCACATACCTAAATTTGATATTACACTTAAATTAAAGTATTAGTAATAATCAGGTGTGTGTGTGTGTGAGTGAGTAAGAGAGAGAGAGAGAGAGAGAGAGAGAGAGAGAGAGAGAGAGAGAGAGAGAGAGAGAGACCGCATTCGTACATACGATCATAAAAGCAAAAGTATAATCTTGAGACCAAGGCAAAACACATTGAATAAAATGTGGAAGTGAAATAGAGGCTGTGTTTAATTGTGTGAAAAGGTATGTGATAAAAAAAACATTTCAGTGCATTGCACTCTCACACACGGGTGCACACCACATTTAACTACCACACTACAAACATCCTTGGTGTGTACGCGTGTTCTGTTGTGTTAGAAGCATAAGGAGGCAAATACCTGCCGAGGATGTGCGAGTCTCCAGTTTCCACACACAGCCGAGAGCTGAGCGCTTCAAAACTCGAGTTCTCCAACAGCTTCATTGCTGAACAATGAGCAAACAAAACAAGACATGAGACAGCGCTCGACACTGGTAAAGGCTTTGCAGCACCACACTGTATAACTGTGGTGTTAGAAAATAAAACAAAAAGCTGGATTTGTATTTTACACACACACACACACACACACACACACACAAGAAACATGCATAGATCGTTTTTTTCCCTTAAAAAAACAATGTGACAAGTTTTTTTTTTATTTACTGTAATGTCATCGAAAAAGCAATACTGTTTTCATATATCATTATATTGCATGCAATTTAAAAAAAAATGCAAACCATAAATATAATTACAGATGTGTAATATATATATAGTCTTTATTTTGACAGCAAAAATAAAAGGGTCTGAAATTAATTTTAAGGAATGAATATCAATTAACTACATTAAGCTTCACTGTTATGTACTTTAAAAAAAGAATAAATCAATAACAATAAGCTAATCTTCTAGGAAATTATCTAGTACAAAATAGAATGCTTTTGAACTGACTGTAATACGTTTTGAACTATTGTTCAATCTTACATTTTTATTTATTTATTTTTACAAATTTATGACTTTTAGAGATAGGGATATTTATATAAAATTACACAAATATTTTTTTTAGAATTTTTATAAAATGTTCAGAAAGTTGTATTTATATACACTACAAAAATAATAACGTCACTTATTTATTTACGTATACGTTATTATTTATTTATTTATAATGTTGTTGATCTTTTGATCAGACTAAAGTTGTATTTATATAGCCTACAATGTAATAACGTCACTTTCTAGAGAACCTTTATTTGTTTATTTATTTATTTTATTTAATTTATTTATAATGTTGTTGATCTTTTGATCAGACAAGCCCTGGGTCGCCCTTCCCTCTCTTTAAACACGGTCTCGTCCGAACAAACCTCCTTACTCCCGACACTAGTGCACTACAGAGGCTACACAACGAACGGCTCCTTCACCCTCCCTAGTGCCCTAGGCCGAGTGTTAAACACGAGTCGAATTGGGACGCGTCCTCGACTATAGCTTCCTGGTTTAAAACAAAAAAAAGAAGCTGTTTTTAAGAGAGCATAAATCTATCTAAAAGATGACATTTGTATATAACGCATAACTCATAATAAAGAAATTACGCGTTTAAGCAGTATTTGTAAAAGATAGGTATTAAAATGGCTGATTACGGGTGGATTATTTTGAGTAAATGAAGCACAAATAAGATGTAACTTGTGTTTCTTACCTTAGTTTCTAGCCCGGATGATATGAAAATGGAGAAATAAAGCAGATTTGTTGTGAAGTCTCTCGGGTTCACCCTTAAGGTTACGGCAACAACAATAACGTCTTCTGGTTTAAACGTTCAACAAAATAATTCAATTGTTTTCACAACGTAACGGTCGCGACGGACATCTTCTACTTTCTGTACGCACTTTTATAGAAAAACCCGTTGAGAAACTGCAGCTTTGTCGAAGTACAAGCGACATAAAACCCAGAGATAGTGTCGAGTTCGGCTGCAGCCTCATCCCCCTCCTGTCTAAACCGCTTTACAGACAAAAACAGGAGCTAAAACACTCCGTCGGTTGCTCACAGTCGCTTTTATCGACGCGACCTGATGAAAATAACGCTCTAATTCCGCTTTTGGTTTGATATTTAACACAAATATAACCGCTCGGTATTCTAATCTCCTCTATGCGTCTCTAAATAACACACACACAACAGTAATCCCGCCCACTTCGACACACGATACGTGATTGGCTATCTTTTGTATCTGTTAAACGTAACCTTCAGTTCATTGGTCAGATATTCAACGTCTTTAAATTTTACATCGAATCGATTGGTCGAAAACGTCCATTTGCATTTTTTTTCCATTTGTTTGTGTTTTGTTTTATATATATATGTATAAATATATAAATATATTATACATGTAATAGCTAAATATATGTAATATAATAGTTGGTGTCGTGTAACGGTGTGCTTAGGTGAATACATTACGTATAAATTCACATAAATTCAGCAGGGATAGGGAACATAATAGGGAATTTTTTTACACTCTATTTTCTATCATTGTTCACAAGCATTTGTTTTCTTTTCTTAAAAATGCAGAGGAAAAATTGATTTAAAATATAAGCAATCGCAATACACACACACACACACACACACACACACATACACTCACTCACTCACTCACACACACACACACACACACACACACACATACACTCACTCACTCACTCACACACACACACACACACACACACACACATACACTCACTCACTCACTCACACACACACACACACACACACCATTAACCATTCAACACACAATAAACATTTTTTTTTAAACAGCTGTGTTTGAAATAGTGTCTATAACATTATTACTCTATACTAATGACCGCACTTCAAATGACCAAACTGTTAAAGCCCTGAAATTTGCAGATGATACTACGCTCATCGGTCTCATCTGAGATCAGAATAAGAATCAGAATCAGAATCAAATTTATTGGCCAAGTGTGTTGACACACATGAGGAATTTGGTTCCAGCTTTTGGTGACTCTCAAAAGTACAGACATAAATAACATTAGAAGTGGCTGGTGCTATGGTGCAGTCAGAACAGCCTAGAGTTAAACACTCTCAAAACCATGGAGATGAAAGTGGACTTTAGGAAAGACCCCTCAACACTACTCCCCCTCGCAATATCCAACAGCCTCGTGTCATCTGTGGAGACCTTCAAGTTTCTGCGCACTATCATTTCCCAAAACCTGAAATGGGAGTGCAACATAAACTCCATCATCAAAAAGGCCCAGCAGAGGATTCAATTCAATTCAATTCAAGTTTATTTTGTATAGCGCTTTTTACAATGGGCTTCGTCTCAAAGCAGCTTTACAGAACATAAACATAGAAGTTAAACATAAGGAGAAAAAAAGAATTAATGTAGTAAAAAATTAAGATATATATATAGTTCACAGTGTGTATGTATGTATGTATGTATGTATGTATTGTAAGAAAAAAATGCGTAGTGTAAAAATAAGACGATGATGTTGAAGATCTTAATAAAGAACAAGAAGTTTATTCCAGCATAGCAGTGACAAAATACATGGCGTACTTTGGGTTCGTCGGAGTCAGAAAGAACACGAACCCAGAGCAAATTCTGCTCAAACCTTATATACAGTTTTCCCTTTTGGTAATTTAAATGAAGTTTCGCTTTGAATGTGTATTGACGGTAAGAACTGAATGCCTCCCAAATGGCTGGGCTACACCTTGTTGTCTAGCTGATGTCTTTAAATGTTAATCATGGTCACGTACACCTTGTCTTGGTATTGTTACAATTGCTAGCACCCAAGTGGTCACTTTAAATGGTAATCGCGGCCATGTAGACCTTGGCTTGGTATGTTTATCAACCAAGTGGTCACTTCAAATGGTAATCGTGGTCACGTAGACCCTTTGTTCGTGGTGATCCCTAATGTCCTGCCGCCGTCCCCATATTTTATAATTGAATCACATTTATACGTTTAGAGTCCTAAATGTATTACCTTATGATACTTCTTAGGAATGAGCTCTTTTTAGATGTGTACCTTGGAGTGGAATTTGGGTGCAATTTCTGTAATTTCTTACAGTATGTATGAATGTATGTATGTATGTAAGTATGTATTTATCCCCAATGAGGATGTACTTTCTACACCAATTAAATAAGTTTGGTCTGCCACAGGAGCTGTTGATGCTGTTCTGCACTGCAGTCATCAAATCTGTCCTGTGCACATCCAGAAACAGACTGCAACATCACTGTAAAAAAATTGGAGTGGGATTTACTTGAAAAAAACTTGGAAAGTTTTTTCACTCAGAAAAGGCTAGTAAATTTACAAATATTTGCCAAGTAAAAGCCTAAACATAATTACTAGTAAGTTTAATTAGACATTTTTAAGTTTTTATTTGTTAAGTTTACTTGGGAATTCCCAGTTAATTTTATTGACTTTTTGTTTGTAAATATTACTTAAGTAATGCTTATAAATATATGATGATTTATTGCATTTTTTTTACACAAGAGGCCTAGTTATCTTTTATAGTTATCCTGAGTAACCTTTACTTTAAATGTTCTAACATATCTACATATCTAATATAATTTGTGATGCATCATAACTGATGTCTTCAATAAAAAATAAAAATAAAAAAACACTGACAGACATTTTCCTTGAGTACTTTTATTAAAGAAATGATCAAACCAATGGACAAACTATGTGAAACAGTTCAGTACAACTTTAGCTTAAGTCTTTTGCGGACATTCTCACTTAAAAAACAATTAGCAAATACAAAAAGTATACAAAAGCAAATACACTCAATGCCAAACAAAATGGCCAGCTAGCAGACTTACATCAATAGCTTTCTCTGCAAAGAGCTAACTTTTGGAGAAAATTTCAAAGCATCCAGTCCAAGAAAAAATTTCTGAAACAGTTCAAATGTGTTTCTTAGCTTTGAAGGATAGCTCAAGTTCAGGGAGTAAATGAAGCCCATGAGCAGAAGGCAGGCATTTGTAAGATTCTTGCATCCCGACAGTACCGCAGTTCCCTCAATGACGACATCAGCTATGTTGGCATCTTCCTCTCCTGCGGTGCTGCCCAGTACAATGATCTTCATTAGATGATTGGTGAAGCTATCTTCAATCATGTCTCTTCTGACATCCTGTCAAATACACAAATGAGTGAAAAAGTGGTTACAATATTGTACAGTAAGTTGTATGTTCTCTTTATTTTTGTGTGATAAGTGCCCCACACAGAGGTTAAATCTGTTATTAAATGAAGAATGAAAAAATTATGAAATGAAGAACTGTGTCTGCAAGACACTTAAACTAGTTGCAAAGCTTCAGTACTGTAAATCGTTTTAGGCACTTGTGTAAATATTCTGTAAAGTGGGGATGCCTTTAAAATGTTTTCATAAATTAATTTTCATTTACCTTCTATTGACTAAATCAATATTTGGTGTGATCACCCTTTGCACTTAAAGGGTTAGTTCAGCCAAAAATAAAATTTCTGTCATTAATTACACTACTTAATATACAATACAGTGTTTCGAGGAAAATACATTCTTCAACAAGAAGAATCTTAGAAAAGTGGAACTTAAGTGCATCAATTTAGTTAAATGTGCACAGACAATCTTGATGTAGGCAAGGAAGTGGTACAGTTCTGCTGTAGCTTCCATGTTTTTCCATCACATTCACTGTAAAACCTTAATGAACATCTGCAAATTATTACATATTTTAAGCAGTTTAAGTTGCTACTAGAAACAAACAAAAAATAATAAAAGAGAAACTTTAAGAAGCACATTTTTGAACGGTTATTTTAATACACCCGAGACATATGCTAGCATTAGCGACAAGCACGTGTACATGCATACACGCTTATATGAACCGACAAAAAAAAAAATCACCTGAGAATATTCTAGTGTTAGCGACAAGCACATGTACGTGCATACACGCTTATATGACCCGACAGAAAAATCACCTGAGATGCTAGCGTTAGCGACAAGCACATGTACATGCATACACGCTTATATGAACCGACAAAAAAAAAAAATCACCTGAGACATATGCTAGCATTAGCGACAAGCACGTGTACATGCATACACGCTTATATGCACCGACAAAAAAAAATCACCTGAGAATATTCTAGTGTTAGCGACAAGCACGTGTACTGTACATGCATACACGCTTATATGACCCGACAGAAAAATCACCTGAGACATATGCTAGCGTTAGCGACAAGCACATGTACATGTATACACGCTTATATGAACCGACAAGAAAAAAAAACTTATGCCAGCAAAATATTCATAGTAACATGAGCTATTTCTGTCAGGTCAGAAATAGCTCATGTTACTGTGAACGGACAGAAACAACAATAACGTCTTCTGGTTTAAACGTTCAACAAAATAATTCAATTGTTTTCACAACGTAACGGTCGCGACGGACATCTTCTACTTTCTGTACGCACTTTTATAGAAAAACCCGTTGAGAAACTGCAGCTTTGTCGAAGTACAAGCGACATAAAACCCAGAGATAGTGTCGAGTTCGGCTGCAGCCTCATCCCCCTCCTGTTACTGTGAACGGACAGAAAATGAGAAAAAAAAAAAACTAGCATCAATCAACACATTTACACTAAGTCAACTTAATAACAATTAACTAATATAGGTTTTAGGGTAATCATTTATTGTCAGAAAGATATTTATATATTAGACTATTTACACTCACCGTTTAAAAGTGCTTTCTAAAATCAACGGTTTGTGCGCCGAGGACCGGACCAGACAAGACCAGACCAGACCCTACCTTTCGACACAGATTCATTTTGCTAATAACAGATGTTTGTGCAAATCGGTTCTTAGCAAACTTAACTCTGTCAACTATTAACACTTGACGCCTTAACTCTTTAGCCACCAGTCTTAATAGTTCTATAATTTTCTGCAAAGGTAGCTAAATTGACCAATAAACAAATATTTAATTAACTTACAGTGTAATAATCAGTCTTCAAGACGATTTTCCGTTGCACTCCTCTGCCTCTGCGCCACACCGCAACCAGGAATGCATGCGCATAGATTGCCTGGCTTCTTTGAGTACGTTTTACTTGGTTTTGTTATTTTTTGCATTAATTCATTAAATGACAAAACACTAAGTACATATTACTTAAGCAGTTCCATTTGAATTTACCTATGTATTTAAGCACAATTAATAAAAACGAAACCTTAAGTAGCTTATTGAATTAAACGTGACATATTGAAGTAAAAAGACAAAATAGTATTTGTTTGTAAAATTTACTTAAATGATGCTATCTTTATTTACAAGTTCAAAAAATCATTTTTTACAGTGTACTTGTACGATACAAGATCCAGAAACCGGGCAGGAAAAATCACTACTGACCCTTAACACCCGGACACAATCTCTTTCAGCTTCTCCCTTCTGGCAGATGCTACAGAACTTTGTTTACCAAAACTGCCAGACACAGGAACAGTTTCCCCAGGCAATCACCCTGATTAACTAAGTACTGCATTATCAGAACATGTCGGTCATGTTAAGCCAGTAGTAATGTAAAAAGTCACCCAGCTTCCTGACAATTTGGTATATGTAAATATATAATTTCACTGTACTGTATTGTACATGAGACAACAATAACCCCTGGAGTAAAGAGGGTTAAGGGCCTTGCTCAAGGGCCCAACTGTGGCAGTCATCTTCTGATCAGTAACCCAGAGTCTTAACCCTATAGCCACCACCTCATCTCAAAACAAATCAAATCAAATCAAATTTTATTCATCACATACACATACATAAAGAGTATGATATGCAGGGAAAGCTTTTTACTTCTGTCCAGTATTCAAACACAGAAAGGAATGGAATTAAGGATAAAAATAAAACCAAAAGGAGGTAGATAAATAAAAAGTATGAACTATATAAAATAAAAACTATTAAATAAAAATATAAAATATTAAATGAAATATGAAAATATATGTGAAAGGATATTGGCAGTAAAAAAAATTAAAAATGATTTCGTAATTGTCCTTAAAGTGTCCATGTGCAGTAATGTGTGTAAAAAGTGGCACTGTGCTGTGCAAGTCCAGAGTTAAATTGACAGTTAAAGTGATTATTATCATCTGCTAATAATAATGAAGATGTGAAAGCAATTAACACATGGATACTTTTTTGTCTCTAAACTAACACCTACAGTGGAAGGGTGGCCAACAAAATCCCAAGTACAACACTGATCAAAGCTGATCCCCAAAATCCATCCTTTACTGACCTCTTATACAATGTACATCTACAAAATGATCTATAGATCAGGGTCTGTTCCAGCCAATTATAATAATGGGCTGGTGCACATAATAGGTGGTGCAATAAGAAGTTAGAAATCATGCTGGTATTTTCTGTGCTATTTTGTATTTTTTTATTTTGGATAAGATAAAACTTTGATCGGGGGGGGGGGGGCAGTTTCTAGTAGGTTTACCTGGAAAAAATAAATAAAAAGAAAGTTAGTGTCCACATCTGTTAAACCTATACTAAAACTCTATTTAATTCAAGTCACAGATTACAGGTTCATATTAATGAGCTCAATCTATATATATATATATATATATATATATATATATATATATATATATATATATAACTACACTAATACTAATGTGTGACTCTCCAGTGGCAGCATTTATAAGAGTCTTTAGGAAAGTGGACTTTACTTTGATGTGTCATTTATTAATAACTAAACACTGTTATTAGTGTTAAATATCTGTGGTGAAAAATGAATAAAGCACTTCAGGACTTGCTGTTACAGGAAAATAACACACCACATGTCATAACTTCCAGTCTCTTTTTTCTGTCTTGTTTTAATCCACCATTTTTTTTAAAGAAAAAAATGTTTTTTATTCTTTTAACGAACACCTATTCTGAACTGGTCTTAATGAGGTATTAACAAGCATGTGGTAGCCTAGTGGTTAAGGTGTCGGACTACTGATCGGAAGGAAGGTCATGAGTTCGAATCCCAGTTTCACCAAGCTACCACTGTTGGGCCTCTGAGCAAGGCCCTTAATCCTCATTTGTATAAAGATGACATAATGTAAGTGACTCTGGATAAGGGCATCTGCCAAATGCTGGAAATGTAAATTTTTTGTGGGATGTCCTTAGGGTGTTGGACTACTGATCAGAAGGTCATGAGTTCAAATTCCAATTCCACCAAGTTACCACTGCAAGGCCCTTAACCCTCAGTTGCATGAATTGAAATAAAACGTGTAAGTCACTCTGGATAAAGGAATCAATCTGCTAAAGGACAGAAATGTGATGTAAATGTAATGTGCATGTAATGTGCTGATTATAAACTGGCTGCACGCCACAGAAAATCCCCCTAGGAGATTGTGACATTGCGCAAGCGCGTAATGTCCGCACATGCGCAGTGCAGGTGTTTGTAATAACAGAGAGCTCATGAACGTTAGTAAGTAAATCCGAGATGAAGTGAAACTGTCCTTTCGTCTGGCTTCCTGCTCTGTGCGAAAGTACTTAAGATGTCGAGACATGCGATTTATATGTGAGTGTGCTATAGAGATATGTAGGAAGAAGAACAACAACACGATAATAAGAGTGGTTTAAAAGGAAAAGCGGTGGAATGAGAAGTTATCGACGGTGACGGTGGCGGAATGTCGCAGAGCTCCGGAGCTCCACAGCCGTCCCCGGGGCCGCCTTCCTCCTCTTTACCCGTCCTGGAGGCCTCGGCGGCGGGATGCAGCACCGTGCTGATGTCGGTCAAAGTGTCGGTGAGTCACTCCGGGATCCGGCCGCTGTGTTTGCCCGGCTGTGGAGATGAAGCTCTGCGGCTGCAGCTCAGCATGGACACGGGGAAGGCGGGGGAATTCCGGCTGGCCCTGAGAAACACCAGCGGAACTAACGCGGTGAGCAGAAAATAAACTCACACCGCCGTAACAAGCAGGCATTATCACCGTCAACACGTGAACACGTGACCACTTGGAGTAGTTTAAGAGTTACATTTCGTATCACGTGTTCACTTACTGTTTACAATAACTCTCTCTCTCTCTCTCTCTCTCTCTCTCTCTCTGTTTCTTTTGCCTCTCTCTGTGTCTCTCTGTTTCTCTCTCTCTCTGTTTCTTTTGCCTCTCTCTGTGTCTCTCTGTTTCTCTCTCTCTCTCTCTCTCTCTCTCTCTCTCTCTCTGTTTCTCTCTCTCTCTCTCTCTGTTTCTCTCTCTCTCTCTCTGTTTCTCTCTCTCTCTCTCTCTCTCTCTGTATCTCTCTCTGTGTCTCTCTCTCTCTCCCCCTCCCTCTCTGTTTCTCTCTCTCTCTCTCTCTCTCTCTCTCTCTCTCTCTCTCTCTCTCTCTCGTTTCAATAACAGATAAAATGCAATGCCATAATGTTCTAAATCTTAAAAGAGTAACCATACATAAAAGAAAAGAAAAAGGAAAGCATCTGATGCGTCATTTTTACATTGTCGTACAAATTGGTTTGCTGGATAAAATGAGGTGTAGAACATTTTAAAATATACTTCACTAATGTTATTGTTAATGCAATCCATTATTGTTAATATTTATTATTGTAAATCCAAACGGAGAGACAGACTGAGAGAGAGACCGACCGAGAGAGACACATTCTCTGTCTCTTCCAGAAATGTTAATTAAAAAATCACTATGCTGAGTCATTGTGCTGAGTAGTGATATTGTTACAGTGATCCGCTCTCTCTCTCTTTTTTTCTTTCCTTTTTTCCCTTATTAGTCCATCGCTGAGTTTGATCTCAGGACGGTGCGCTACGAAGTCAAGACCCCACAGAGTCATGAGCTGATCTTGGCCGTTCCCCCTCACGAACGTATCACCTTTAACTTCCGCAGCGAACAGGAAGCGCAGGCCTGGGCCACTGTGATGATGTCATCACTCCGCGAGGCCCAGCGAGGTGAGACGCGCCATCGTTAATACAATCCGATATGACGTCAACAATCTTAGACTTATTTCACCAGTTGTTCTGATAAACTCCTTATCTTCTTTAAATATTGAATTTAACACTTCTTCTTATGTGAACCACTTTAGTACAGCACTTATAACCTGCATGTACGCGAGCCACATTGTATACAACACACATGTTAATCCTGAATATTTATATATTATATATATGTTCTACACTATGTGAGTGTATTTATGTAAAATAAGTACAGATTCTGTGATATCCAGCATCTTATAATGCACCATAATCCTTAATGACTAATGCATTAAGTCAATTAATATTTATTTGACTAACCAACATCTGTCCTTTAAGAAGGAAAATGACTTAAATCAGAGGGAACTCAAATAAAGCACAACATTACTACACATGCCTAGAAAAAAATGGAAGATTTTAGGCAAAAAAGAGATGATTTTAATTTTAGGAATTAATTTTTTTTTTATCTTCAGAATTCAAATAGTAGCACACTTTTACCAGCATCTGAAATATAATGATGTGTTTTGTAAAGCCGAACAAGTCTCAAATGCTAAAACACACTTACACACATACACATCACACACACACACACACTGACTCTGTGTGACTCCTCCCCCTCAGTGGCAGTTGGTTCTCCCGCAGATGACGGACAGCTGCTGCCCAAGCCCCTGGTTGTACAAATGCCCGCCTCACTGTGCAGCACTGGTACGTCCTGCTTCCAAACAAAGCACAAAAGTCTTGATTGTGCATTGTGTAGATTAAAAAAAAATCACAGACCTTCTCTCATACTTTCTCTCTCCCACACAATAAATTCTGCACTCTGGATAAATTTATTCCAACTGCAGGCTTTTGATATATAAACTGACTCAAATGTATTCCAGTCAAATTTAGTCATGTGCAAAACGTTGTGCACATGCACTTACTGAACAAACAGCGAGTGAGACGTCTTTCATGACAGTGCACTGTGTCTCACACACACACACACACACACACACACACTTGTTCTGTTTTTCTCTTCATTTCTGTTCTCTTCTTCTCATCTCTCACTCTTTACTTGTTCACGACTCACTCCTCTATTCCTCTCTGTCTGTAGAGGAGTTATGTATGGGGCTGGTTCGTGCCATAGAGGCCGGTGATGTTGAGGCTGCGTGTGTGTGTGTGGAGTCTCTGGCTCGTCAGCACACACCGCTGTGCATTCAGCCGAATCACAAACACTACACCAACAAGGAGATCAGGTACAAAACCTTCTTCTAGCTGATGTTTCTCTTCTATTACGTTGAACCGATTTATTCCTTAGTTGATAATGTTTTTCTCAGAATATGATGCAGTGCCTTGTTGTTTGTCCTCCAGTTTGTCAGTGGTGTTGGAGGACGCTTCCTCTTCCTGTTGTGTCACCGTTAAAGTCTTCCCCCACTCCACGGTGGCTGCTCTTAAACAGCAGGTGAGCATGGGCGAGAATAAGAACGTGTATCCTGACGAATTTAGTCTTATGACGTCATCAGTCAGCTTCTAGTGACTTTTATGAGCATGCTTTTGCTAATGTGTCTGAGTGAAACACTTTGCCAGGGGACAAAGACACAGCTGTAATATGTACTAAAATTTAAATTACAATTATATTGTCTCCCCTGTTTACTGTCTGATGGGTAATCTGCCCCCCACCACCACCACCACCCCCTCCCTCCCATGCTGTAGGTCTTTGTTCAGTACGGTTTCCATCCACACGTTCAGCGCTGGGTCATCAGTCAGTGTTTGTGCACCGACTCTCGCTCTCTGGCTTCCTACGGTGTGCAGCAGGACGGAGACACCGCCTTCCTGTACCTGGTGTCCAGACATAGGCGACACGATCAGGAGAACTTCTCACTCGCTCCCACTTCCACACAGTCTGTCGGCAACGGTCCGGACGCAGCACTGAGAGCCTACAGCACACTGCCTACCAGACTGCACCCGCATCACAACAACAACAACGGTGTGTCTGTGTATGTGTCTGTGTATGTGTCTGTGTATGTGTCTGTGTATGTGTCTGTGTATGTGTCTGTGTATGTGTCTGTGTATGTGTCTGTGTATGTGTCTGTGTATGTGTCTGTGTATGTGTCTGTGTATGTGTCTGTGTATGTCTGTGTATGTGTGTGTGTGTGTATGTGTATGTGTGTGTTTTTATGTGTGATTCTTCTGCACATTTTAAGCTTAACATTCTCTTGTCCTATTGGTTGAAAATTTTTGCTTCTTTTTTCAAACTAAATGCTTGAAATGATCTACGATTAGAACAATATAATAATACAAGACAATCATAAACTTTATTATTATTTTACTACAGTCTTACACTAAGAAATATTATATTCTTACTTACTTACTTTCTTACTGAAATTTGTCTAGATTAACCTCCTGACCTTTGACCTTTCAGGCAGTAGTAGGGCTGGGGCAGAGAGGTTGGGCGTGGGGGAAATCCGTGACCTGATTAATCTGCAGATGCCACAGCTGAATGATGCTCTCTTGCCCAGCAGAACTAACACACAGGTACAGACAATCACACACACAAACACACACACACACACACACACACACACACACACACACACACACACATATATATATATATATATATATATATATATATATATATATATATATATATTAGCAGTATACTTCTTTTATTTTCTTGAAATCTACTTTACTGGTTTTCTGCCCACACGAGTAATCTGATCATTTTCAGAAGCAGAGAGACACAACGTCGAGTGCAGGAGAGCATTTATTTATCCAAACAGACAGAATGCAAGGCAAAGACAGGTCTAAAACAGATCACCAGGGGTTAGGAAAGGAAAAGGTCAAAAAACAAGACAAAATCAATCACTGATCAAAATCAACACAAACTGCTGGCTTGGCAAACAAAGAGCAAAAATCTCGGACACCAGAGAACGAAGCGCATACTTCTCTCTAAATACAAACACATGGGGAATTAAATACGTACGTACATAAATCAGAAATAGCTTAATCATTACACATGAGAGAAACAAGCCGTGACATGCCGACGTAAACGTGAAAGCAAGGAACAAAGTGGTCATGAGTTTAATAATAATAATTACATGCATGTCAATGTTATCCTATCAAAATCCTGAATCCACAATGTGCTGTGTGTGTGTAACATTTAGCAGTGTAATATAAAGTTCTTTATGTAATAGCATTAATTGCCATAGGATTAAACCCTTAATACGTGTGTTTGCGTGGGTGCGTTTATAGCCGGGTTGGCCGTGTCCGACCTGTACCTATATTAACAAGCCGACGCGTCCCGGCTGTGAGATGTGCAGCACGGACAGACCCGAGAGTTACACGGTGCCTGGAGGCTACAGACCCGATACACTGGAACTGCGACGCATCCAGCAGGAGAAAGAAGCCATCAGACAGTACCAGCAGGTCAGACATCTCTCTCTCTCTCTCTCACACACACACACACACACACACACACACACACACACACTTGTTAAACTTCCAGGAGCTGTAACTATAAAATATTATATCCGTTTCAATAGATGAGATTGGCATTCGATTTACAGGAATTTAAACTACAGTCTCACAAAATACACACAAAGCACAACCAGACATTATAAATCACATCATCACACAAACTAGTACAGGGAGACTGCAGGGTGAGTGATGAAACAGCGATTTAAAAGAAGGAGATTTGCAGGTTTAGCCTTTTTGTTTGCACCAGAATGGAAGCGTTTGAAGTCTTTAGTTTTTTTAATGCCTCAAAGCCTCTGTGTCATTTAAACAGTTTCATAAAATAGACATATAATTCTTTATAAATCCTCCATTATCATCCAAACAACTTCTTAGACACTTCAACTTCTCCTTCCATGGCCACACCCCCTCCACTGTCCAGTGCTGTGTGGTGAGGCACCGAAATCTGTAATAAAGAAGAAAGACAAAGCTAAGGTTTATTACATGATACTAAACTGGTAGTTCTAAGGCTTTTTTTTTTTTTTTTTACTTTACTCCAACGTTAGCCTTGAAGCTTGTTGTTATTTCTTTAAAAGCTACTTGGCTAAACTGGAGAGCTTGGAGAAAATGAAGGCAAAGTTCCTTTAGTTCAGAGACGTTTCTGCAGGCCGTAGCATATCTAATGCATTATGGGAAGGCAGGATCTCAGGATATGATTGGCTCTCCGGTCTCACGCTCTTCTCTTCTGTCTGGTTTTCTTTTTAAAGGAGAAAGGGAGGAGGGAGGAGCTGAGGGCCAGCAACTCACTACAGTACAACCTCGACCAGGACTACTGACACACACACACACACACACACACACACACACACACACACACATACACACACACATATACAATACCTTACACATCACACATGTTAACACTTGAAAGAAACTTGAATGTCTACTGAGACTTTTCTTAGATACACATAGGAACAAAGACTTTTCAATAACAGGAAGTGCACATCTGCACAGGACAGCTGGGAAAAAAAAAAACATGCCAAAGTACTCTTTATGCATGCCAATCTCATCTATCGTGTTTCAGCTGAAATGCTACCTAGAGAAAACAAGGAGTGAATTTATACTTAATGCTAAAGATAACTCATCGGTTTTAATCACGTCATAATATATAATCAGCGGTTTTTGGTCACCGTTTCTTTTAAAGCACTTCTAATTCTCAAAGCACTTTTGTTTTGATAGTATGTATGTATTATAAAGGGTTTCCCTGACATTAACTCCTCTCAGACACCAGATTTCTGGGCTGTTAGCATGATAAACTGAGCTAGAGGGACTTTCTTCCACTGAACGTAATCATGCTTGGTTCGGTTTATTCGGACATACTTTATCTTTAGCTACTGTTAAATTCCTTGATGATAATAAGACAAATGTTCTATTGTGGGCTAACATACAATTCGAAAGGTATTTTGTGGGTTTTTACAATTTTATGAATATTTGCATGTATTGCATCGCTCCTGGCGCTAAGCACGGGTGTGAGCATGAAGACCGTCTCAGGATACAAAGTGCTGACACTGGAAACTCCTTCCGTAAATGTTCTCAATGCTTCACTTCGTCAGAATGACGGCACCTTATGTTAAAATCCATTTATTCGTAGACTTGAATGTCAACTGTGAACGTTAAAAGAAAGTTAATTATTATAGAAACACTAACGCTGATACAATGCGCACACTGATGTAACGATTATTTAACAGAATCAGTTTTAAAAGCCAAGCAGCGGCAAGAACATACGATCACTCCTAAACGACTTTAAGTCAAATATTACACGAGAAAATAATCAAAGTGCCTACACCTTCAACATTGAAGGGCTCAGCTATGTTCTGCTTTACCTTGTGACTGTAAGTGAGCCCAAAAAATACAGCTTGTAAATGTCTCTCTTTCCACTTCCATCCAAGATGGATATTAATACCAAGTAATGATAAAGAAGTCGCATGGATACTCTCTTACAGCCTTCACTTCTCTGTAACTGGGGTTTAGCTTGTTCATAGACCTGGACTAATGCTCACTAATGCTGACTAATCTCATCTGCTAAATAATGTGAAGTAAATGTTAATAACACAGCACTAGTTTATAGTAGTGTCTTGGGCTTATAGAAATAGGTTTACAATAGGTTTAGAATGAAACAATCAGGGACTTTTATCCACATGGACAATGTACACTGGTGGACACATGAGCCAGTACAGTAGCATGCAGTACAACTACGGCTAACGCGATACATTCAGTCAAGCTCAGGATGGGTTGAGATGTTAACTGACAGCTATGCAGTCATGAACCTATACAGAGTTCATGAAGTGAAGAGCCTTGTTTCCGCATCTGGATAATGCATCTGGATAATATCTCACCACGTGTAAGAGATATTAAATATGCAACGTATGCTTACTTTCAGTTTACTGTCTCACTGCATACTTTTGGCTCTACCAAATCTTTCCGGAAACCTTTCTGCCTTATTTATGTCTGTATGCTGAATAAAGAAACCATGTGATGTAAACAGGAAATGATTTCTTGTTTCTTGATTATTTTCACTGCACGTTTCAGTATACAGGATATTTGCTAGTATATCTGTGTCTCTGTTTAGTAGTGTGCATTACATCTTTGGAATTCTTAGTGTTTATATGTAGCCATATAACACACAGTTAAAATGTCTACGCTAGTGTAGTGTGACAAGAAATTAAGGGAAAAAAATTTAAATGGCATTTCTCTAATGTTCAACACAGATGTGTTTACTTTAAACCAGTTTTGAATATGAGGAAACGCAACCCTCTAATTACTGAAACTACGCAGTGCCGACATGCTGTACAAATGTAACAGTTAAGCGACAAACATGGAGACGTTTCTCTGCCGTTTTACCTTGCTACTTCCTCAACCCTCGGTGTAAAGTGATTCTGATTCATTGATGCAACAAAAGACAAGAAAATAAATGTTAAAATATGGCAGACAATTTTATCGAAAATGTCCTAATTTGTACAATTATGCATCTGGAATAACAAAATGCCAATGGTTGCAGTGCTTATTAGGGGTTATTTGTCCTAAAAGATTGTCCAATGCACTAGATAGTTTATTCAAGTTCCCAAAATGTTCTTGTATTATTATATAACAAGTTGTTTAATGAATTGAACATTGTAATTGATCATTGTGGTATAAGGGCATTAAAACACTATGGTGTGTGTATGTGGGTGTGTGTAGGCCCAGGAAGCAGAGCGCAGGGAGAACTATGCTCGGCTGGTGGAGGTGGATGGTCAGGAGCTGGTGCCCAACGCAGAGAGCATCGAATGCAGGATTTGTTACTTACAGCTTCAGTCAGGAGAAGGAGTCCTGCTACGCGAGTGTCTTCACTGCTTTTGCAGGTAAGAACACCCAGTATGGAGAGTTGGGGGGTTGGTACTTGGTAGGGTGACTGGATGAGAGGTAGTGATTGGGTGATGAACAGGTGGTAGATGGTTCAGAAATGTTTGCTGGGTGATGAGTGGATGTTTGTAGGTAATTGGTGGCCAGATGATGGATGAATGGTGAACAAGTTGTGGATGATTATAGGGAGGCTATTGGTGGATGACCAGAGGAAAGTCAGTGGATGATTGGAGTATTGTTTGAGGAAGGTCAGTAGGTGTTTGGTGCATGACTTCAGGAAGGTCAATAGGTTATTGGTGGATGATCGGTGGATTACTAGAGAAAGGTCAGTATGTTATGTTGGTGGATGATTGGGTGGATGACTGGAGGAAGGTCAGTGGATGATTGTGAAGTAGAAGGTTTCTCAGGGTGACGGTTATTGGGTGATTCAATGACTGATTCATAGATGGGGAATGATTGGTTAATGACTGATAGATTGTGATGGTCAATGGGTGATTGGATAATTGATTGTTAGGGAATGGTTGGTAGGTTTTTTTTTGGAGGAATGTTTAAGATAAGATATACCAAAAAAACGTGCAAATATAGAGTAGAAACATAGTACAAATATATACAGTACAGTGTATAAATCCAATCAAACAAATTACACTAGGTAATATTGCTCAGTTTAAAAGACAGTAATAACAGTGTGCATTATGGTGTCTGGTTCACTGGGAGCAGCTTTGATTATATAATCTAATATCAGCAGGGAGAAAAGACCTTTGGTATGGATCCTTCAGACACTTGTAACAGTCTGTCACTGCAGGAGCTGCTCAAAGATGAAGGGGTTAGAGTCATTCTTTATCACTGATGATAGCTTAGCTACCATCCTCCTTTCTCCCACCTCTTGTACAGTGTGCAGGGGAATCCCCAGGACTCAGCTGACCTTCCTTATCAGTTTGGCCCCTGTCTGCAGTAGAGATGCTGCTGCACTAGCAGGCTACTCCATAGAAGATGATTGAGGCCACCACAGAGTCAAAAAAGGTCTTCAGTAGCTCTCTCTGCACTCCAAAACACCTTAGTCTCCTCAGCAGAAAGAGTCTGTCTGCCCAGAATGCATGCATTAAAGTTATTTCCATAATGAATGCTTAATTATTGGGTGAATATTAGTCTTCTGATCACATGATCACATCAGAAATGTGTGTGGGTGTGTGTGGGTGTGTGTGTAGAGAATGTTTGCGTTCAGTAATCCTGCTGTCAGAGGATCCTCAGGTGGCGTGTCCCTACAGAGACGAGGCATATGCATGTGACTGCACACTGCAGGAAAGAGAGATCCGAGCTGTGAGACACTTTCATTCACTCTACAAATCCTTACACTCCCACACAGCTGTTTTCTTTTGACAGTCAACACAAAAATGCACTTTTCTTGATTATGTTAAAAGGCATCATTTAATTAATACAAAGACATGTTCTGTATCTTAGTTCTGCAATAAACAGGATCGGTTTTGTGTATAAATAATGTGTTCTTCACATCTCTCTCTCTTATGTGTGTGTGTGTCAGTTGGTTTCGGGTGAGGAGTACGAGCGCTGGCTGCAGCGAGGACTCTCAATGGCCGAGTCGCGCTGTGAGGGCAGTTATCACTGTGCCACCACTGACTGTCCAGGCTGGTGTGTGTACGAGGACACGGTCAACACCTTCCACTGCCCCGTCTGTAACAAGCACAACTGTCTGCTCTGCAAGGTAACACACACACACACACACACACACACACACACACACACACACACACATTAATAATGTAATACACTTCTGAAATCAAACTACATTCTTTCTTTCTCTCTGTCAGGCAATTCATGAAGGGATGAATTGTAAACAGTACCAGGATGATCTTGCTGCTCGTGCCATCAATGACATGGCAGCCCGGAGAACGAGAGACCTTCTGAAGGTCACAAACTATCATCATCATTCTAATTCACCAACAAGTCAATCGTTCTATTTCACCAACTGCTTTGCTGCCAATCATATTTGACATAGTAGCAGATAATTAGCATATCATGAGGTTAACCTTTATCAGATTGTAAATAAGTCACCATCAGCGATGTAGTACAGCTAGATAACAATGTAGGAGTCAGATTTCACACATACTGTTGAATAGAATGTTGTTTTTTTGTCATCAGATGTAATGTAATGTAAAATATGTAAACTATACATATTTTGTATAGTTTACATATACAAATATATAATGTAAACTATGGCCCCTAATATTGTTTATTATTTCCCCAAACATTTATCCACCATCACACTGCACCACTTTTGGCCATCAGAATGAGGTGGAATCATCTCAGTATGGTTCTGTGCAGATTTTTACTCCACAGTGCTAAATCCCTTCAGGTTTTTGCTTACTTCTTGTCCGTCCATGCAACAGACTCTGGTGAAGTCCGGCGAGGCGATGCACTGTCCTCAGTGTGGAATCATCGTGCAGAAGAAGGAAGGCTGTGATTGGCTGCGCTGCACCGTGTGTCACACCGAGATCTGCTGGGTCACCAGAGGTCCACGCTGGGGCCCCGGGGTACAGAACCAAACACTCACTTGTTTGAAACTCTGTGTGTGTATGTGTGTGTGTGTGTGTGTGTGTGTGTGTGTAGAATGCTGAAAAGCTTCCTTATGGCCAAAGGATGTGGAGACAACCAGTTTTTGATCAGAGTCAGGGCTCTGTGAAGGAAACTTGAGTTCTTCTACTCCAAACTGTTAGTATTGTACAGTATTGTAACTCTACTGCATACACAGACGTTCTAGACAATAGTGTGCTAAAGCCTTTGTAGTAGAACCACATGGTGGTGATGGTCAGATGTCTACATACCTTTGGTCATATAGTGTGCTTTATACTCCATACAATAGAACATTTTAGGTTTAGGGTTTAACAAACAATAGAAAGACTCCCATTTGTCTTTCAGAGAGTCGGTGTGATAGTCAATTGGAATTTGGATATGAACTGCGTGTCTTTTGTCACAGGGTCCCGGAGACACGAGTGGAGGCTGCCGATGTAATGTGAATAAACAGAGATGCCACCCAAAGTGTCAGAACTGCCACTGAGAGATGAGGGGGTGAAACAGTAAACAGCCAAGAAAAAAAGACTGAAAGCTAAAACCAAAGCAGAATATCTTTAACTTAACATAGTCACAATTAAGTTAATAATACTGGGAAAAAAATGCACTTTTTTAATGTCTTACTTACTTCCAGCAGTGATATTACACAGGTGGAAAATATTAACGTATACACAAGTGCCTTATTTTAACTGTTCAATTAAAAAGCAAGGTGTTTTTCAGGGTGCTAAAATTTTCACATTGAGTTTTATAGATCCATTTTAACTCTTGTGTATTTAACTGTTGTTCTTACCAGAAAAAAAGCCTTACAATATTATTTAATATCAGGATAAGAAACATTATCTAGATCTAGATCTTATCTTTATGGAGCTTTAACTGTTAAGCAAAGTGTGAATTTTGGCAAAATGACCAACAGTGACAATGATGTTTTCACTGACTGTTCAGTGCCTTAAGTTGAAGGTTTTGTCTAGAATGAAAAGATTCTTGTATGGCCTTTATATAATTTATTGTACACCATCACTGAGCTGAAACAATAAACATTTCCACATGAAGAAACTGATCAGGGAATAAAGATGATGATGGTGATGATGAGTTCCTGGTTTGTCTTTCATCAAGGTGTGTGTTTTTTTCTTTTCTTTCTGTTTTACTCTTTCTGATGAATAAGGAAGCTTTGCTGTTTACCGCACTGTTGAATTCTAGGTTCTGTTTGGTCAGAAGGTGTTGATTAATTCTCTGAGAGTGTTTTATGCTTATACATTATAGTTTTAGTTGAAGTCAATCTAAAGCAGGAACCAAATTTTAGTGACATCCAGTGATGTATATATTATGATAAAGTTTTTTGGCACTTCAGTTACACTTTACGAATGCATGGCAGTGGCGTTGTAGCTTTGGTGGAGAGAAGGTGTGTATCGCTCTTCTCTCTGTTCACCGGTACTTTGTCATGTTTAACAGTGCTTGGTGTACATGTATATTGTGTTTGCTCAAATTTAACCCAAAAGTGAGCAAAAATGAGCATGAAACAGACGTTAGAAAGTTAGAATCTATGCCGGTGTTCTGGATTAAAGTCATGGCGGAATACCCTGAGATTGTCACCTCAGCACTTAAATCCCTATTGCCATTTCCGACATGTTATCTGTGTGAAGCGGGTTTTCTGCAGTGACAGCAACCAAAACAAAACAAAACAATGGAATAAACTGGACATAAGCAACACACTTCGGGTGTCTCCTGTTACCCCAGATGGAACCGTCTCGTTGCAAAGAAACAAGCTCAGGGTTCTCATAGATTTAGCATTGTAGTGAGTTAAAAGGGCATGTTTAAATACAATTAAATTAAAATTTTATTTTTTATTATACCGCGGGTCGCGGTAAAATGATCAAACGTTGACCGGTCCACGGCGAAAAAAAGGTTGGGGACCACCGCTTTAGAGGACCTGCTGAAGCTGTTAATGTTATGTAGTGGGGATATGCTGCAAGCGGCTTGGACACCAGATTCAAGATGGCGGCGCGTGCACACGCAGCGGCTTCTCTCGCTCCCGGAAAAACAGTGCTTTCGTGTTTTTCACCTCGTGAGTCGCAGTGTTTTTGGACGTCTACAACGCGTCCACCTGTCCTTAAGCGCGCATACAGCCGTGAGTTTCTGCTGGATGTCGCAAGAACCACATTTAGTTAAACTCCGCGCACATAGAATAGCTACGGGACCTCGGTCTTCTCCGGAGGCCTACAATATCACCGACCCCCACTACTACATCTCGCCCGCGGCGGAAGCGCCACATGAGGCGTGAGAGAAAGCAGAAGAGGGGTAAGCGTGGAGGTATCCGGGCCAAGCTAACGGCTAACCCACACAAGCCAGCTATCCCTACCATCGTACTGGCTAACGTACGCTCTTTAGACAATAAAATGGATTACATCCGACTACTACGCTCGGCTCGTAGATCTGTAAGAGACTGTTGTGTTTTTGTGTTCACGGAAACATGGCTTAGCAACAGCGTTCCGGACGACGCTATTCAGCTCGATCAGCTAACATGCTATCGAGCAGACCGAGCTCTCGTCGAGGGAGGAAAAGCTCACGGCGGTGAGCTTTGTGTTTACATCAACGATGCGTGGTGCCACAATGCTGTTGTGGTCTGCAAACACTGATCACCCCTGGTGGGGTTTATGAGTGTTAGGTGCCGCCCGTTCTATCTGCCGAGGGAATATACAGCCATTCTGCTCGTTGCTGTATACATTCCCTCAAACTCCAACAACAGCAACAGGAACGATGTATGAACTGTACCAACACATCAGTGAGCAGCAGACAGCACACCTTGAAGCTTTTCTCATCATAGCTGGGGATTTCAAATGATACACCAACACACTAACTTTCCAACACGAGGTTATAACATTTTGGACTTTGTTTACACCCCACAGAAAGGAGCCTACAAAGCCCTCCCCCTCCCCCACCTTGGTGCATCAGACCACATCACTGTCATGCTAATGCATGCATACAAGTCACCAAACCAGTTCAGAAACAAATTCAAGTGTGGCCTGAGGGGTCATAGGAGGCTCTTCAAGACTGCTTTGACACTACCGACTGGAATATGTTTAAGCAGGCTGCCACATACAATAACACCACAGACCTCCAAGAGTACACAGAAACTGTCACTGCCTATGTGGTGGGGGAGTGACTTTGATTACGTCACGGTGCAGCATTAGCTGATTGGCAGCTCTGAGTTATAAAAACAGGAGCATGCACGGTTACCTGGGATGCGTCACTTGGTTTTTTGCTGCGTCGCTAACGCGCTTCCGTCACTTCCCGTAACTAGATGCGAGTGCTTGAGACGGTAAGGAGAACGCGCTGTTGGTTGTTTTCTTGGCTATTGCATGTGCTTGATTATGAGAAGTGCATTGTTTTAATGTGTTTTAGAGACTGCAATTTCTTTGGAGAGCACTTCTGCCTTGACCCTACGAGTCACGCTGCAATGTCTGCTTAGTATTGTCACATAAATTGGGCATAGATATTGGAGAAGCTGTGAGAACCTGACACAGTGCTGGATCACTGTTTTGTATCAGCGTTGAAAGATTCCATTGGCTTTCTATAAAACATTGACATCTGCGATTGCTAGGTGTTGTAAACTTTTTCCAGAGAAGACCAGACTTGGATATCCTTGTGCAGTAGTCTTTATTGTAGATACACGATGAAACGAGTCTGCAAGTCAGAGCGTACTGGCACGGGCGCTGCAGTCATCAAGTCTGACTTAAAGTTGTAATACATTGTAAATATACACATTTTAGGGGCAGTTCCATCAGATAGCGACAAAACACTCGGTGGACCATCAAAACATGAAAGGATGTAAAAGCCCCCACACCAGATCCTGGAATTTCACCCACCCTTAATAACATTAACATAACAATAGGATAAATGGCGCAAAGAGACAGATGATACCCTGAGTTACCTTGCCCCTTTCCTTCGATATTTATGAGATACAGAAACCACAAGTCTAATGTAAAGTTTGAATTTAACTAGCCTTGTCACTTGATTGGGCTTCTATATTATCCACAGAAATATGCTAGAACTAAAAGGAAATAAAACAATGACTTAAAATTATTTTCCCACATAGGTATTTATTCATATATGCATTAGAATGGGAGAACATGTCTAACAGCAACAGTCTCACTTTGTTTATAGGTGTCGTGATGGCCTGTAATTATTCCAGTTGGCGTGTTCCGCGTTTGTATGGCTGCAGTGCTGTCCTGTTTCCAGCGGGTTTTTTTAATCAAGTTTCCAAACGGGGTTTCAATTCGGTTGCCAGATTTGTTTCCAAACGTGTTTCCAAACATGTTTCTAAACGTGTTTCCAGATCTGTTTTCAACGGGTTTCTAAGTTATCTTTTGGTTATTTTCCTTTTGTGGTTGTTCCATATCTGTTTTTAGTTTTACAATATATTATTATTTTTGAAGTATTTTATTTAAAATTTTGATTTGATTTATTGGAATTATTTATTGGTTGTGAAACTTTAATTATTTACTTTTGTTTTCTTGTTGTTTTAGTTTTTAATGTGACTGTGGTTGATACCATATCTTTCTTGGCAGGGCCTGAGCACTAGGGGCGAAGGACTGGTTTTGGTGGTGGTATTTCCTCACAAGTGTGCAGTGGCTATCTCACTGTGTGTGGGTGCATGTGTGTGTACACAGTGAAGTACAGTGATTTAGGAGTATGGTCTGATTTTCTGCTTTTCTATGCTGCTAAGCTCTAATCCCTGTCTCTCAACCTGTTCAAGAACGAGAATTGTAGCTTGTTTGGCTGAATGTATTTTTTTAGTTATTCTAATGTTTTAATGGTGTCAATAAAGAGAATTTTGTATTGTCACCTATGTCTCTGACTCTAATTGATTATATGAACTTGTGAATGCCAGTTGTAGGTGTCCCTTTTTAAATTCTTTGGGTGAAATTCCCAAGGTGGCGTAGTCGAAACGGATATCTTTATTTGTATTTTAGTAATAAATGTTCTAGCACCTTCATATCCCCCCCCTCGTACAGCCACATAGTGGCGTAGTCGGCAGGATCACTATAATTCTGAGTCAGAGACATTGGTTTTGATTTGTCTTGTGTATTTTGGGTTTTGTTTTTTTGGAAACAGGGCAGCAGTGCATTGGGCCAGAGTTGTCTCATTCAGTGTTCTCTTCTCTCCTGTGGTAAGTTTTCTCTAGGAAGAAATTTGTAAATACAAAGATGGAGGATGAATTACAAGAACTGAGGGATTTGGTAGCCCAGTTAAGAGCTGACAATGCAAGGTTGCAGCAGGCCCAGGCACCGGTTGTGCTGCCTGGCCCTGATGCTGCCTTACCTAGTACCTCCACTGTTCTGCCTGTTACAACGCAACCATCTGGTGCTGGTGCACCTGAACATTTCGTTTTCATGCCGCGAGATCGACGGTGCCCAAAGTTTAATGGTAAAACGGGTAAGGGCATTGACGAATGGGTCGAGGAGGCACAGGCGTGCATGAGGGTACGTTATATGTCGAATGCAGATCAAGCATTCTTTCTATTTGACCATTTTGTGGGAGAGGCCCGGGAAGAGATCCGGTATCGTCCTGATTTAGAACGCGGAGACCCTGATAAGATTATTAGGGCATTGCGTGATCTTTATGGCTGTTCTCAGTCGTATGTATCGTTACAAGAGGCCTTCTTTTCTAGAAAGCAACAAGAGGGTGAGACCCTGTTAGAATTTTCTCTCGCGCTTATGGGTTTGGTAGAAAAAGTTAAGAACAAGGCGCCTCATGCTATCCCTAATATAGAAACCCTATTGCGGGATCAATTTGTCGAACATGTCGTAGAGTTGAAGCAGTTGGTTCGTTGCCAGCCTACTGCTACTTTACTAGAGGTTCGCAGCGAAGCAATTAGGTGGGAACAGGAGGGGATGCCTGGAGGAGCAAGAGGGCATAGCCAGTCAGTTCCACTAGCATATGGCATTCAATATGGGGTTCGTGGTGAAGCACCGGTCGAAATTGCTAGGGCGTCACAGCAGTCAGAGCTGGGTGAGTTGAGGGAAATGTTACAACAGCAACAACGACAGTTGAACCAACTCACACAAACTTTCACCCGGTTTCAAACATAAAGTAGTCGTTCCCCTCATTCTGGGCCAGTTATATGTAGACGGTGTCAACGACTGGGCCATTTTGCTCGAGAGTGTGATGGGGAGCGAAGGTTCCCACACCCTCCCCAGCCTGTGACTAGGTTCTCTACAGCTGAGAATGGATGCCCACGTTCTCCCCGACCGTCGGAAAACTAGTTCCCACCAGGTTACGAAGTCATAGCCTGGGTGGGGAAGGAATTGACTCAAGTAAGATAGGTGCACACCGCATAGCTTCTAACCTGATTTCCTCTTGTCCACATATGAGTGCCCTTATAAGTGCCCTTATGGGGGGTGTTTCGGTGCCCTGTTTAGTGGATACAGGTTCGATGGTGTCAACAATTACTGAAAGCTGTTTTCGACGGCATTTTGAACCGTGGGGTCAAGATCGCCTTCAAAATTGTCAATGGTTACAACATCGTGCTGCCAATGGGCTTGCCATTCCGTATGTCGGATATTTGGAATAAGATGTTGAACTTTGTGGAAGGTTGGTCAGTGGGTGTGGTGTCCTGGTGGTTCGAGATCCTCCTGATGGCATGAGCCTGGATGTCCCTGGGGTGTTGGGGATGAACATCCTTGGCTGGTGTTATCAGGAGCTTTTTGGGCAGCATGGCAGTGCTCTCTTTGATCTACCTGCGGTGACCTAATTGCCTGGTGTGTCAAGTGCTTTGCAATATTGTCATCAAGTAAGTGCTAGGGAGCTCTCCGAGCATGTGGGGTGGGTGCGGGTGCGCAGACGTAGGGTGTGTCATATCCCAGGTGGCACCATGAAGCTGGTTGCTGCAACCTGTTCGGCCCAGTATTCTGGCGGTACCATTTTGTTTGAGCCCCCCGAGTCAGGTCTTCCAGCTGGGCTTTTAGCATCACCTGCTTTGGTGAGAGTAATACGGGGGACCGTTTATGTGCCTGTAGTGAATCTTGGCTCAGTGGAAGTAATACTTCGCCCTAAAACCGTGGTGGGTAATTTGAGGGAGGTTTATATGGTAAGTTTGCCAGTAGGGGTCAGTGAAGACAAGCCAGTAGTTGTTGCAGTCCAGTCCCAGTGTGTGGTGGAGGGTTCCCCCTTGTTCCAACAAATTGAATCTCTTGACTTATCAGTTTTGCCCAGTCTGGAGCAGAGTCAAGTTCGAGCTCTATTGCAGAAATATCAGACAGTGTTTTCGGGTCACGAGAGCGATCTAGGCTGCACTCGCCTTATTTCCCATGATATCCCATTATTGGATAATGTTCCGGTGCATCAGCGATATCGACGGATTCCCCCTTCAGAATATGAGATAGTAAAAACCCATATTAATCAGTTGTTGGAAGCTGGGATAGTTCGTAAGAGCTGCAGCCCTTATGCATCACCGATAGTGCTGGTTAAAAAGAAGGACGGTAGTCTGCGCATGTGTGTAGACTACCGTCACCTGAATGCTAAGACTAGGAAGGATGCATTTCCACTGCCTCGTATTGAGGAGTCCTTGGATTCACTACCTAGGGCTCGCTGGTTCTCCACATTGGATTTAGCCAGCGGGTACCTGCAGGTCCCTGTTTCCGAGCAGGATAAGTCAAAGACTGCGTTTTGTACACCATTTGGGTTATTCGAATGGAACCGTATGCCGTTTGGCCTTTGTAATGCTCCAAGTACATTCCAGAGGCTAATGGAGCGACTATTTGGTGATCAGCGGAGTCAGTCCCTGCTTCTATATCTTGACGATGTTGTAGTGTTCTCTTCTTCTGCAGCTCAGCACTTGGAGAGATTGGAGATGGTCTTGGGTCGTCTGGAGAGGGAAGGACTCAAGGCAAAGTTGGAGAAATGCTCTTTCTTCAAGCCGGAAGTGAAGTACCTGGGACATGTTATATCTGCACAAGGGGTAGCAACTGATCCAGGTAAAATTGAGGCGGTTGCACAATGGCGTTGCCCTGAGGATGTGTCCGAGTTACGAACCTTCCTTGGTTTTGCAAGTTATTATAGGCGCTTCGTGGAGGGTTTTGCCAAATTGGTGGCACCTCTACATAGGCTGGTTGCAGAAAAGGTGGGAGGCAGGTCAGGTAAACGAAGAGGGCAGAGTTTGACCCATGCGTGGACCGAGCAGTGTCAGACTGCATTTGAGGCCCTAAAAGGGAGGTTGACATCTGCCCCGGTGCTGGCTTATGCAGAATTTTCTAAGCCCTTCATTCTAGAAGTCGACGCGAGCCATGGGGGTCTGGGGGCAGTTCTCTCCCAAGAATTTGAAGGGAAGATTCGACCTATAGCGTATGCCAGTCGGAGCCTAAGGCCCACTGAGCGCAATATGACTAATTACAGCTCGATGAAACTAGAGTTTCTGGAGCTTAAGTGGGCCATGGTTGAAAAATTCAGGGAGTATCTTTTGGGGCACAAGTGTGTTGTGTTCACTGATAATAACCCCCTGAGTCATCTAGCTACAGCGAAGCTTGGAGCCACGGAACAGCGTTGGGCTGCTGAGTTGGCTGCATTTGACATTGAGGTAAGATATAGGTCAGGAAGGAGTAATGGTAATGCTGATGCTCTCTCCCGACAGAATTTGGTTCCCCAGTGTGACACGAGGGGGTTATGAACCTTCATACTCTGGGCAGGAAAACATATTAGTGATGACTGATGTGTTTAGTAAATTCGCTATGGCAGTCCCAACACGTGATCAAAGAGCTGAGACGGTAGCGCAAGTTTTGGTTGAGGAGTGGTTTTATAAGTTTGGAGTCCTGGGGCGGATTCATTCAGACCAGGGCCGTAACTTTGAATCTGCTCTCATTCGCCAGCTTTGTGAGCTTTATCAGGTGAAAAAGTCTCGTAGTACCCCATACCATCCGGCGGGTAATGGGCAATGTGAGCGATTTAATCGCACGTTGTATAACTTGTTGCGAACCTTGCCAGGCTCTAGGAAGAGAGACTGGGCTTCCTGTTTGTCACAGGTAGTATTTTGTTATAACACCACTCCTTATCAAGTAACTGGAGAAACCCCATATTACCTTATGTTTGGTCAAGAACCCCAGTTGCCAGTAGACTTTCTGCTTGGTAGGGTGTTCGAACCAGCTGCAGGAAGTATACACAGTTGGGTTGTGGAACATTGTAGGCGACTGCAGGTCGCCTTTGAGGGGGCACGTGAACGGCTGAAGGCTGCAGCAGACCGGCGAAAGACGCAGCACGACCAGGGTGTTCGAGATCTACCTTTGTCTGAAGGTCAGTTAGTCTACTTAAGAGACCATGTAGTGCGGGGCACCACAAGATCCAAGACTTGTGGAGTTCGGTATTATACCAGGTGGTCCGTTCTCCCGAAGAGGGAGGTGTGGTGTATGCCATTGCACCAGTTACAAATCTGGGTAAGGTACGGAGAGTGCATCGTTCTCTGCTAAAGGCTTGCATTCAAAAGGAGGTTTTGCCTGTTGATCAATCTGTTGATTGCGTGGAGAATCAGGAAGACGCTCAGGAGTACGACGAGGCCGTTATTTATTTGGTGGTATTGGTGCCAGAGACTCCTCGGACTATTCAATGAATGGTGTCTCGGGAAGCTGGGTACTCAGTCCTGCCTGAGGTTCAAGAGTCGCTGCCAGGGGGCATCCCTCCTGTGGGTGTAGTTTTGGTAGAACCAGCGGAACGTGGTGTGGATCTTGCCATGAGGGAAAGTGAAGTACCACTTGGTTCCCCTCATGAGGAGGTGGCTGCTCCTCGGCGGACAGGCAGGGTTGGGGCAGGTCAGCATCCTAATGTCCATCATCTTCCCCGAGCTGTAGGAGAGGTGAGGAATAGAGTTACCAGTAATCCCGAGATTGTGTCCAACACCATTTCAGCTTTGTTTAGGCCTTGGAGTTAGGAAGTTTCATTCATTGCCATTTATCTTTAGTCCATCGTCGGGGCGCCGATGCAAAATGAAGGGGTAGATTGTGGCGGGGGAGTGACTTTGATTACGTCACGGTGCAGGTGCAGCATTAGCTGATTGGCAGCTCTGAGTTATAAAAACAGGAGCATGCACGGTTACCTGGCATGCGTCACTTGGTTATTTGCTGCGTTGCTAACGCGCTTCCGTCACTTCCCGGAACTAGATGCGAGTGCTTGAGACGGTAAGGAGAACGTGCTGTTGGTTGTTTTCTTGGCTATTGCATGTGCTTGATTATGAGAAGTGCTTTGTTTTAATGTGTTTGAGACTGCGATTTGTTTGGAGAGCACTTCTGCCTTGACCCTACGAGTCGCGCTGCAATATCTGCTTAGTATTGTCACATAAATTGGGCATAGATATTGGAGAAGCTGTGATAACCTGACACAGTGCTGGATCACTGTTTTGTATCGGCGTTGAAAGATTCCATTGGCTTTCTATAAAACATTGACATCTGCGATTGGTAGGTATTTAGTCATATATGCATTAGAATGGGAGAACATGTCTAACAGTAACAGTCTCACTTTGTTTATAGGTGTCGTGACGGCCTGTAATTATTCCAGTTGGCGTGTTCCGCGTTTGTATGGCTGCAGTGCTGTCCTGTTTCCAGCGGGTTTTTTTAATCAAGCTTCCAAACGGGGTTTCAATCCGGTTGCCAGATTTGTTTCCAAACGTGTTTCCAAACATGTTTCTAAACGTGTTTCCAGATCTGTTTTCAACGGGTTTCTAAGTTATCTTTTGGTTATTTTCCTTTTGTGGTTGTTCCATATCTGTTTTTTAGTTTTACAATATATTATTATTTTTGAAGTATTTTATTTAAAATTTTTATTTGATTTATTGGAATTATTTATTGGTTGTGAAACTTTAATTATTTACTTTTGTTTTCTTGTTGTTTTAGTTTTTAATGTGACTGTGGTTGATACCATATATCTTTCTTGGCAGGGCCTGAGCACTAGGGGCGAAGGACTGGTTTTGGTGGTGGTACACTCGGAGCCTGTGGCAGGGGATACAAACCATTACGGACTACAAGCCTCCACCACGGACCTGTGACAGTAACATCTCTCTGCTGAATGAGCTGAACACCTTTTTTGCTCGCTTTGAGAAGCAAAACAGCACCATTGCCCAGAAAACTCCTCCTCCCGGTGACCAGGTAATGATGCTGACCCCGGATAGTGTGAGATCCTTCAGGATCAATGTACTCAAAGCTCCGGGTCCTGACAACATTCCTGGACGTGTACTGAGAGACTGTGCAGTGGAACTCACTGACATTTTTAACATCTCACTCAGTCAAGCTGTTGTCCCCACATGCTTCAAAGCTGCCACCATCATTGCAGTCCTGAAAAAGCCGTCTCCATCATGCTTCAATGATTACCGTCCTGTTGCACTTACTCCTATCATCATGAAGTGCTTTGAATGGCTAGTCATGCACCATATCAAGTCTGCCCTACCCCCGCTCTCTGGACCCCTTCCAGTTTGCATATCGGCCCAACCGCTTGACTGATGATGCCATGCTGCCATGCATTCAGCACTCACTCATGTGGACAAAAAGGACTTGTACATTAGAATGCTGTTCATCGACTTTAGTTCAGTATTCAAGACTATCATCCCTCAACAGCTCGGTAATAAACTGCTTCAGCTAGGGTCCATCACTTCACTGTGCAACTGGCTATTGGACTTTCTGACTGGAAGACCTCAGGCAGTACGGGCTGGCGGCAACACATCCAGCAACATCACACTGAACACTGTCGCCCCCCAAGGATGTGTGCTGAGCCCCCTTCTCTTCAACCTGCTGACCCATGACTGCACACCATCACACAACTCCAACCTCTTTATCAAGTTTGCGGATGACTTGACTGTAGTGGGTCTCATTAGCAACAAAGATGAGACAAACTACAGGAACGAGGTGAGACGCCTGGCCAGGTGGTGCACTGACAACAATCTCTCTCTGAACGTGGAGAAGACGAAGGAGATTGTTGTTGACTTCAGGAGAACGCACACTCAGCATGCTCCTCTGACCATCAACGGTGCCACTGTGGAGATGGTGAATAGCACCAAGTTCTTGGGTGTGGTCATCACAGGGGACCTCTCCTGGACTGGAAACGCAGCAGCACTGGCCAAGAAATCACAGCAGCGTCTCTACTTCCACGCCACCCATCATGCACACCTTCTACAGAGGCACCATTGAGAGCATACTATCGAGCTGCATCACTGTGTGGTACAATGCTTGCAACGCATCCTGCCGGAAGACGCTACAGCACATAATGAGAGCAGCTGAGAGGATTATTGGTGTCTCTCTCCCCTCCCTCCAGGACATTTACGAGACCCGTCTCACCCAAAAAGCCCTCTGCATTGCAGGTGATCCCACCCACCCATTACACAGCTTCTTCAGTCTGCTGCCATCAGGGAGGAGACTGGGGAGTCTCCGGGCCAGGACCAACAGATTGAAGGACAGCTTCATTCATCAGGCTGTCAGGAAGCTGAACTCGCTCTCAAACTTGCCTCCACTTCTCTTTTCTGCCACAGGCACCACAGATCTATGAACCCAACACACCCCTTCAGATCCCGCATCCCCAGGTCCTTCCACTCCCCCCTCCCACTAACATACGAAAACATGCACCAGTCACTTTGTGCAGCATTGGTCTGCATATGCTTCACTGTATCTACATATGCCTTGCACTTTATTTAAATTTCATTGCTATTTTGCACCTTGGGACTGAGAGAAATACATTTTCAATTCTTTTTTTTTTTTGTGTATGTATTGTACATGTGAAAGAGTTGACAATAAAGAAAACTTGAACTTGAAGCATCCCAGGTAGCAAGTACATGCTAGAGACGACATTTGTAGACAAATCACAATACTACAAGTGTTTTTTCCAAAGTCCCACGGTCTAATGTTGAGCGAAGGTTTTAAAAAGCTTATGAATGGCAGAACTGGCTTTTATGACAGTTTGCCGATCCTGAATGGGATACTTCCAAACTAGTATCTTTTCCACCGGGCCTAACTTGTGGAGGGCATGAGGATTTTGCTAGGTACGGATATTAGCTAAGAGGACATTAACTACGCACATGAGGCTCTATTTACAGAGTCTTGTTAAATTAGAGCTTTATCTGTTCAGCTCAGTATCAGTTTAGAGTTATATCAGTTCAGTCTTTGTATGGCAAAGATCAGATAACCTGCAATGTGCATTCACTCTTGCATTTAATTAACTAAACTAAATAACTAAAATACACTAATATTATGCAATTTGTGTATGTGGTATAACCATATATGCAGATAAGTATCATGTGTTTTTAACAAAACTTTTCCATATGGGAAACAACATCAAACAACGTGGCCTTTATTTAAAGACAGGTAACAAGATGAACATTTCAAGATGAACAATGAAAAAAATGATGTCTAAAAGCAAAAATAGAGAGTGTGATAAATGACTCAAAGATGTAATTCTATCTCAGATTATTCTGGTCATTACAGTTAATCCATAGTCGATGTGATGAACTACACACTGTAGTCAAAGTAGGAAAATAGATTAAAATTTCTAGTAAATAATTTCCCAAAAAGTAGAATGTATTAATGCACAATTAAATAAAATAAGCAATAAAAAAGAAAACATTTTGACACGCAGATAAAACACTCATAGTTAACGATATAACTATTTCTTCTATAATATATATAAATCCTTTGATGTAGAAAACATCTGTGGAAGTGTGGGGAGTGGTGAAGTGCTGGTTTGTGAAAGGAGGGTGGAGCCAAGGATGGCCTGATGTTGGAATCACCTGTGTTCAACTGTACTAATTTAATTTGTGTGTGTGTGTTAATGTGTTTGCATTTTGCAATCATGCCTCTCAAATACCTCTTTCCCAAACATTCCAATTCATCTAAAACGTCATTCTATGATGGAAGTAACTACTTATATTTGAATAGATATTTAAATATATGCAATTATATAAGAATATGCGTGAGTGTGTGTGTGTGTGTATATATATACACACACACACACACACACCATTCTGATCAAAACTGTTTCCGGCTCTGGCACAGCTACCCCTGCACACCATAGCGGAAGTGTCCAGATATTCAAGCTCGGTCCAGTGCCACCTGCAGAGAGAGAACAAGATCATATAAATCAAGGTCAGATTCAGGTGTGCAACATTAACCTCTCCACTGTAAACCACTCCCCCTTCCTGAAATACTGGAATACATTTGGATGCAGACTTAGATTTCTCCTGTGTTAGTGTTTTTCTCTGTTCAGTTGTGCCAGTGTGTGTGGAGGGTTCTGATTAGCCAGAGGCAGGAGTTACCTTCTAATCAGGGAAGGGAAAAAGAGACAAACGCGGGATTCTAAAAACAGTGTCATAAAAACATTTTGACTACTTCGAATGTTCATAGCTAGCTATTATAACTGACTAAGCAAAACAAGATGATGGAAAGTTCTCTAGGTAGCTGGAGGTGGAGTTTTTGTGTACAAGGTGTAAACACGTCACCAGATTCTACCCAACACATATTCCTTACTTCATGTTGTTTGATTTGTCTGTTATGCTTTAAAACATGCTGTTATCAAGTTTTACCTTCACACCCAGCTTCAGCTCTGAGTATACAGTATGAACGCCCACACTGGCTTTTTCTAATTGGAAGAAATCTTGAAATATTATACTGAACAAAATCTGGAAATAACATCATAGCTAATTAAAACATAATAACAAATGGAAGGATTCAGACGATAACTGACATTAATTCTTGACTTGCTGTACCTTTATTTGTTTCTGAGTTTTTCTTCGGTTTTATTTCAATAGTAGCGTAAGTCACATCACTAACACTGTGTTCAGCATCTGCATCTGCAGTAGTAAAGAATAACTCCATGAACAACCTTGGAATACATCAGTCAATAAAATCACATATACCACAAGAGCCTGATTAGGAAACAACCTCTAAATTCAAATAAAAAAAATCAACATCTAAGCAATAACAATAACTTATCCTAACATCCCACCGTTGATTATTTTCTTAATCGAAAGCACCGTATTAAGTTTTATTCCTTACATCATGCTCATAATAATAATAATAATAATAATAATAATAATAATAATAATAATATATTTATAAAGCACTTTAAAAACAGCCACAGCTGACCCAAAGTGCTGTACACCATAAAATGCAGATAAATAAATAAATAATAAATAAATAAAATAATAGCAATAATAATTCATGGTTGCACAAATGCCAGAGAATAAAAATAAGATTTCAGTCATTTTTAAACATGGAAACAGTGGATGCCTGTCTGATGTGCGGAAGCAAGATGTTCCATAGCCTAGGGGCAGCAACAGAGAAGGCACAGTCCCCACTGAGCTTCCTCTTAGATCTTCAGTGTCAAGGAACATTTGATCAGCTGACCTGTGCGAATGGGCATGAGTGTAAGGGTGGAGCAGTTCAGAAAAGGTACGATGGGGTGAGGCCATTTAAAGGTTCAAAAACATTTTAAAGAACTTTCAGTTAAACCTTCAACTTTCAATTAAATACAGGCAACCAGTGGAAGCAAATAAAGCAAAAAGATTAATGGTCCCAGAACCGAGTCCTGTGGATCCCCGTAGGACAAAGAAGCAGTGGAGGATCCAATACCAGCAAGACCCACAGAAAAAGTTCTCTAAAACAGGGCAACGAATACCAATCACAATTTGATCTAGGCGGGATATTAGAATATTAATTAGAATGGTCAACTGTGTCAAAGGCAGCAGTAAGGTATAGCAGGACAAGGATCACAAAGTCACCAGCATCAGACACAATGAGGATGTCATTAAGAGCCCTTAAGAAAGCCCTGTGCTTTGCCATGTTTTAAAGCTGAATTGTAAAACATCCAGTATGTCGTGTTTATACGATTTTTTTCTAAAACCTTAGAAAGGAAGGGCAGTCTGGAGGTAGGCCTGGAGCTGTACTGTAGCTAGCACAGAGTGAACCAGACCACGTTTCTTGATATGTGGTTGTACTACTGCATGTTTAAGATCAGTAGGAACCACACCAGAGGATAAACTAACTAACAATATTGAGAACCAAATGCCCTATACAAGGGAAAACCTTTTTAGACAATTGAGGGGTAGCAGAATCACAGGGAGAACCTGGGGGGTTGTTATGGCAAACCACATCCTTTAAACGTGACATAGTTACCGGTTGAAAACAGTCAAAAAACAAAAAACAAAAAACAACACAGGTGTCAGTACCAGTAGGAGAGATAAGAGGCCTGATAGTGGCAACTCAGAGGAGGCTTCCAAGCAAGCAGACTGTGAGGCATCAAGAACAGAGTTGATTGTATTAAAAAGCACACATGGGTTATGATAGAGGAAATTCACTCACTCACTCAATTTCTACCGCTTTATCCGAACTACCTCAGGTCACAGGGAGCCTGTGCCTATCTCAGGCGTCATTGGGCATCAAGGCAGGATACACCCTGGACGGAGAGCCAGCCCATCGCAGGGCACACACACACTCTCATTCACTCACACACCAGGGACAATTTTCCAGAGATGCCAATCAACCTACCATGCATGTTTTTGGAAACCCCCAAGGCACGAGTAGAACATGCAAACTCCACACACACAAGGCGGAGGCGGGAATCGAACCCCAACCCTGTAGGTGTGAGGCAAACGTGCTAACCACAAAGCCATCCTATATGCCTTCTTTTTCTCTGTGTAAGTGGCTTCACCTGAACACAGTGCGGTATGTTAGTCTTCTTCTAGAAGACACTTCTGTACTTTATTGCATAGAGTTAATCTAGAGTTAACCTAGTAATGCAAGAGGAGATGTCGGAAATGAAATTACACAAAAACTCATCCCCAGCAGCATACATATGAACACTTCCTACAGAAAACAGAAGAAATATTCCAAAGACCAGGAATGGACATTTTAAAATCAAATGTAGAAATAAACAGTCATTGAGACAGTGTCTGACCAGCCTGAAGTCGTGTGTGTCCTGACTGAGAGTTTTCAGCTCCTGACCGGTTCTGATTCAGTTCTGATGTCTGATTGGTTTTCTGCTTTTCTGTAGAGAGACAAACAGATTCTACATCTGAACAGGGTGTACATGCTAATGGAAACACTTTCTTTACATAGTCTTGTGCACATGCAGCTCTGTAGAGTAACTACATAAAAACACTCAAGTCAACAGTGAAATATAATAAATCTAATTATCACTATAAATATAATTTAACATAATAACATAATAATATTATAGTTAGGTTACATTCTGGATCAATTTAAATGTGTCAAATATACTAAAGATTCTTTTTTAAGTTAATATTTATTAATTAATATTTGCAGAATGCCCCATGATCAAAATTCTGATTATATTCTGTAGAACTGAGTGGAAAGATTTACCAAACCTTTCTTTATTTTGTAGAACCACAGCAGGAAGATTAATAAAATGAACAAAAACGCCAAACTAAGTCCCAAAGCCAGTCCTACTGTTCTGCTAGTGGACCTAGGACCTGAGACAGAAGAATGGAAGAGAGCAGAATTTAAGATGTTGAACACTGTACATTAAAACCGTGCCATTAATCGAAAATCATATCAGAAGTAATAGATTTCTCACGTCTGACTGAGACCCAGCTTTTCAGTGACTTTCTACTCTGTTGATGTTTACACTGGTAGAAACCTTCATCTGACTTTGAGACAGTTTGGATGATCATCTCTCCTGTAGTCTGGTTCTGGATAACTGATCCATCTTTATAGAAAATAGTTCGGAGGTTTGAGGAATTTGGGTTGTGATATAAACAGCGTAGAGTCAGAGGATGTCCCTCAGTCACAGGATTGACAGGACTCTCCAGGATCACATCACTATCTAGAAATAATTTTCATTGTGAAAACAAAATTCATTAGTGTGTTTTGAGGTCTGGAATTGACTGAAAACTCTCAATAAGGAGTGAAAAGCAAGGGGCACACAAATGGGGTATGCAGTGGCAAAATGGTAATCTATGGTAAAACATAAGGCAAACATTATTTGTTAAAGAAATACCAAAAGGAAACATTTGAAATGAGTTCATTCAAAATTAGTATGATCTCATATTAAGAGATCCTCTGCCCAGCCTCTGACATTACTCTGTAATTCTATCACTGACACATGACCAAAATGATCATCTTGAGGAGCAAAGCATTTAAATTTAGCTTCCCACCACCAAGCACAACATAGTTATTCATAGTTATAATTCAATTCAATTCAAATGTATTTGTGTATTGCATTTAACAATGGACATCATCTCGAAGCAGATTTACAGAACATAAGAAACAAAGCAAAAGTTTAAAATTATACAAAGATGAATTATTATTGGCTTGCCTCATCCTCGAATAATGCAGAATGCTGTCCAAGACAATATCAGAAAGAACTGCACAGTGCTGAATATAGGTCTACTGATGTGCATGTAATGGTGATGGTTGCTTAGTGCCAGAAAAAAGATATGTCTTAAAGACTTTATTATATCTTTTTGATTTTGTTTAGTGTCAAATCTCTTAATATTGGGAATGGAGTGGGGTCACATGGGGTGGGAGTTTCAACACTGATCTTGCACCCCCTCAGCAAATGTGTACTATGTACTGTGCTCCAATATAAACCTAGAGATGTGTCATTAAGTATCCAGAAATCAGTTAAGTGTCTCTTGTTAAACAGTTTTTCCTCCCAGTTGGAATGTTGGAATGGAATTCTGAATATTTCTGAATAATTTGTAATGAGTCATTTCCCTTTTCCTTTAACATTAAACACACTACATGAAGACTCACCATGCACTGTGATGTTGACAGGATTACTGTTTTCTCCAGATTCAGACTCACACCAGTAAACTCCAGTGTAGGATGTGGAGAGGAAGCTGATGTTACATGTAGATCCTGTAACTGATCCCCAGTGTGAACAATCTAACACTCTCTCACTGTGTGTGTATCGTCTCACTGTCCATCCAGTAGACTTACTCTGGTCCTCACAGCTCAGTGAGAGAGAGTCTTTAGTAAAGTGTTGAGTTCTGCTGGGATTGATGATCAGAGAGACTGGAGGAGATTCACCTTAAACACATTATGATTCACATGTTTTATTATGATTGTGTTTTCATTGCACTGAACACATTTACACCTCATTTAATTATGTGGTGCTTTTTGAATTGAATGAGGACAATAATCTAATTGGATAATTGGATAGTAATTGGCAACCTCCTCACTCAGGTTGAATATAAAGATTTTTAAACAAATCATGTTACTATAGTTTACATTCCAACACACCAGTGTTAATTTTCCTCACCAGTGATCCATAGTGGTTTTAGATTGCTGTACTTTGAGGTACGGGCTGGTTCTACTCTCTCTCCTCTGCACCTATAAACAGCTGTGTGATTAATAGCAGTATAACTGAGAGTGTAGGAGCCTCCAGATCCTCTGCTGCTATCTGACAGGAGCACTGGAGTAGGTCTGATAGCACCTTCACTGTCGCTGTAGGGAACAACTGTGTACCAGCTGAATGTCCAGTCTGTCGAGGAGTTTGTAACTTTACAGCTTAGAGTCACTGAGTCTCCTTCAGTCAGCCAGCTGTGTGGAGATACACTCAATACTGCCTGTGGTCTCTCTGTTACACAGGAAATACACAACTGTAAAACTGTTACATTTACTTCGTTTGAACAGTTTTTGTCAGAAAAAATGAAAGTTAAGCAATTGAAACAAGATTGTAAGTGTTATAAAATCCAGATGTTGCCACAGACTCACCTGATACAGTCAGGGTAACTGCATCACTGATCTCCGAGCTCTGAGAGTCTCCAATATGTCCTCTGCAGGTGTAGTTACCACTGTCAGAGGCTTTAACAGACTTGATTATAAACTCTTGTGTTGTGCTGCCTTTACTGCCTCTACCTTCTCCCTCTTGGTAGAGTAGAGTATTATTCTTATACCAGCTGTATGTCCACTCAGTGGTTAGTCCCTGTATGTCACATCTGAAAGTAACACCTCTGTCTCCAGTGAACACATGCGCAGCAGGTTTTATGGACACAACAGCTTTACAGTCTACAGAGATGATCAGAACCATTTCACATAAAACTATGAAAGATTTCATTAAAAATAAAAGTTTTAACACTGAATAGATGTATAACTAAAGAGTCACATGAAAGTAAAGCTAAACTATGCATTCCTTTCCATACTACAGTTTTGTCGGCCGTTCTTTTATTGTTGTATAATTCTACCTATTTTGACTGAAATATTTCCAAAAAGGAAAATCAAGAGCAAAATGATGTGAGTGGATTCACCAAGAAACACAAAGTCAAACTCAACACGAGATGAACTGAGTTAAAGTAACTTCCTTTTTTTACAGACATGACATGATATTGATAAAAACAAACACAATCTCAATATGGTATCTAACAATACATAATGTCTCTCCTCTAATTCAATTAAACATGTACATGTCAATACAATGTATACATATATAAGTCACCTTCAGCTTGTGCTGCTGGTATAAGTGAAATCAGCCCTAAAAAAGAACAGAAAAACAGAACATGATGTTATCATGTAAAAGATTCAGTGTATGATAAAACACTGCGTATATTACATACAGTGATGCTCAGATCCCTAGTCACACAAAGTGTAATTCATTTCAGAAAAGTAAGCAAGACCACAGTTAATGTATGTGTACATTTTTTAAATATTCAAATGTGAACAAGAATGATCAATTTTCATTTTGACAATCTTTCAGCATTACAGTCATTTTTAAATCAGTTTATTTCTCTCACATATCCCACCACCTCCTCTTATTTACTGCCAAACTAAACTAAAAAGAGAAGTTAATCCAGAACAGCCAACAAACGCACTGATCCACCTGAGACATCATGATGAAGTACACACAATGTCCTAATCACACAATAAGCTCATCACACATGACATTCAGACTGCAGATGATCAACTTTATACACCACCACTCACTCTAATGAAGACACAAAGAGAACATTTACTTACAGAGCATCACAGGAATTGGACTGAACTCCATCCTGTCCCTCTAATGACTGACTGACTGGCAGCGCAGAGGTGTGTGTTAAAGATTTACCACATCCTGTGTTCTCACAGGGAGAGAGAGAGAGAGAGGGTGTGTGCGTTAACTTCTCTTTTATTACATACATTTCTGTGCTTGTTCCTTCCTCTTACAAGAAAAATCACTTGCTTTTTTTCACCCCCTCAGTCACATACAAAAATGTAAAAATAACGGCAGAGGAGGTCAATGGATTTTGTGTTGGATATTATAAAAATATATATATATATATATATTTTTAGATATCCACACTTTTTCTTTGTCCATAGATTGAACACATTTTCACTGGGCGTAACTGGATGTGGAAATGTACTGTAGATTTAACAGTAATTTATTGCCAACCTGCCCTGTAAAGTATGAAAATTAGGAGAATAAACATAAAAAATATTACTATTTTGCTAAATTGCAAATGGTACATGCAATGTAAATTAAACATTAACTGTAAATTAGTGTAGGATGTTGAAAAAAAAAAGTGATCTACTGCAAATACTCACAATTCGAGGTGGAAAGATAAGAAGGTGCACATGCAGGGTAGCATTTTGACTTGGCCAAAGCTTATAGATTGCCAAAGTTCCTGAACTGTGTCTTTCTTAACATACTCTAGCTATGGCAACATGCTGTGTGTGTGTGTGTGTGTGTGTGTGTGTGTGTGTGTGTGTGTGTGTGTGTGTGTGTGTGTGTGTGTGTTGTCGGCAGGGTGGGGGGGTTATTATGGGCAAATGGAATGAGGCCTTGTGTGCAAAATATTGCTCTTTAACTCTAAGCTTTAATCACTGAATGACCAAAATTACATCTACAAATGTGCATTGATTCAACCACTTTTACCTTTGAATTAAACAAACTTGCAAATGTGTTGGATCATATTTTTTCCAACCATGCTTTACAGTACAGGTACTTTATATTTTTTATATATTTCTTCATATTAACAACAAACTACAGTTCTGTTCTTTAGAACTCTGAAGCAGCTTCCATAATGATTATATCATCCATTGACAAAGTTGTTGGCGAGGCTAAATGGCGAAGAAAGAAAGACACAAATTCTCTTTTTACTTTTTTAAGAATATATCAAAAATACATTATTTTAACTCTGTATATCCTTCATCTCTGTAAATATACTTTTAATGATTTGTTACAATTGATGTTGATTTGTAGCTTGTAATGTTTTGTCTTAGCAATGAGTTAGATTTCAGGCCACATTACAGAACAGCAAAGTAGTAAATTACATTTTATTGACTAGGGCTGTTTTCTTTTCCTTGTACTAACTGATCTCAATGCAGCATTCTATACTACAGAAAAATGCATCTGGATTCATCTTGAATTCTGTTTCCTCCACAGGAGCAAAATCAGACCCAAATTCAGGGATGGCAGGTAAACAGTGGTTTCATTCATTCATTGATTTTCTACCGCTTATCCGTACTTCTCAGGTCATGGGGAGCCTGTGCCTATCTCGGGCGTCATCGGGTATCAAGGCAGGATACACCCTGGACGGAGTGCCAACCCATCGCAGGGCACACACACACTCTCATTCACTCACACACTCACACACAATGGACAATTTTCCAGAGATGCCAATCAACCTACCATGCATGTCTTTGGACCGGAGGAGGAAACCGGAGTACCCGGAGGAAACCCCTAAGGCACAGGGAGAACATGCAAACTCCACACACACATGGCGGAGGCGGGAATCGTACCCCCAACCCTGGAGGTGTGAGGCAAACGTGCTAACCAACAGTGGTTTTATTAAAAAAATATATGATTGACCTAACACAGTGAAATATGAGAGGAAAAAACTAAGCAAAAATACAATATAAACAGGGTACAACAAAACCAAAACACAAGAGCAAAAAACAGAGAACAAACCCCCAGAAACAACAAGGACACAGGCACAGAACAACAAGGACAAAAACAGATGCAAGACCACAAGATTAAATAGGCAGGTAATTGGGGAGACATGAGGAACAGGTGTGCAGAGGTGGGAACAGGTATAAATAAAGTTGGGTAAACACATGAACAAACAAAAGACACATCAGGATATAAACAGAGACGAAGCCAGTCCCCCATCCATGACAGTTGTTGCGAATGGAGACAGCTTGTTGCTGGCGCTGATGGTATCAGTTTGCATCAATTTTACTGTACATTAAGGTGAACCAAATGTAACATACTGAGAACTTGAACTTGAGCTAGTTTAGTCTTTTGTGAGATTCTGTTCTCACTGTTTAGGTCAAGATAAAACATTGCGAAATGTCTTCCTTCCTCTGTAATGAAACATGATACAGTATGTCTCTCTTACCCCAGCAACAGAAGCTATATGCTGTTGTTACTGCCAACATGTTACCTTGAAAAAACATCCTAGACAACTAATAAATCCCTATTCGAAACCCTATAATGTCACTAAAACAATGTCACTTAATAACTTAACATTTTACTTTCTTTTTAATACATTTATAGATTTTTATTTATGCTAAAATGAAGACTCTCCAGATTTTCCTTATTATTTTTAATGTAAAAATTGTTCATTACAAGTTTTAAAGGGTAAGACAAAGAGGTGCTATATTTTCAATACCATTGCAACAAGGGCTAATAGTATGGATAATGTTTCTCAGTGGAAGTCTGGCCACTGAAAGAACCGATAGAAATTCCATTCACATCATAGAAGGAGGTTAGACCTTCCTCATCATTCACAAACATCCCCACTTTCTGAGGAGGCTGTTTCATTGAGAGGCAAACATGAGTAGATTCACCAGACTCATATTCAGTTTCATTCCTCAGCCACACACACAAGTATCCATCTTGGGGGCTGTATGCATTCTGCACTTTCCTGTTAGCAGACTCTCAGGGTTCTCCTAAATCCCACAATGCATTCCATGTAACCTGCAACTCATAGTAAAAACTCCCAGTGGAGAATCCTTCCTTTCCCAACACACAGGCATAATTAAACCTCTCTGAGTTATCAGATAGATTCTGCTATATGTGTCAGTATTTCACTTGTTTCCCATCATGAGACAGGATGAGTTGAATATGATTGAGGATCCTAAGTCGCCTCCAAAGTGGGAATTTTAATAAAACCTGCCACAAGATGTGCTATAAAGTGTCACATTAAAATAAAAACCTCACACTCATTTATTTTTTTTTATCTTGATCCAAGGCACATTCTTTATTTAAAGCTTATAAGCAAGCTTTCCATTAGAGAAAATGTGACATATTGTATACATATATGCTTCTTAGAACAAATAAACAGCTGCCCTATTCACCTCTTCTAAAAACTGTTGTTAAACCAGTTTATTGCATAATATACCTTCTATACATGCCCGATCCCAACAACTTACACAAACCTTTAACAGGGTAAACAAGACAGCTGAAATCTAAAATAAATATTGCATTTTTGTGGGCTACAAAATAAAAAAAATTAAAAAATTATTCATTTTCCACTTATTCCTACTCCCACAGAATTTACCTGCTGTATGTTATCTTTAGTTTCTTCAGTGGAAGTCGTAGTGTCTACACTTGGAGAAGAAGATGGTGTTCTGTTGAAAGAACCTGAATTGTGATTATGAAATGGCTTTGCAATTCTGTTTTATTTCACTTGGGTGTAGCCACTACCATCCAGTAACTGCTTGAAATACACTTCAGGATGTCGACGAGCAGCTGACAGACAACTAACTCACACAACTAACATTTGTCTCACTAAACAGGCCATGTACTTCATTTGATCTCTAATTATCTAGCCATTAAGTAGAAGTTATAGTTGTATGCCCATCTAGCCCATCCCCTCTTTTTTAGTTAATGTTTTTAATGATTTTTTATTTATTAATGACAGTTAATGTTTGTTTAACATTTTTGTTAGGAATTTAATATTAATATCAAGTTTGCTATTTGAAGGCATTTATTTACACACAGCCTCCATGAGATAAATCTGCACCATCTAGATTTTTTTTTTCTTATTTAGCTATTCACATTGCTGTGTGTTTGAGAAATTGTCCTCATTGTCCTGTTGAATTATACAGTTTGTATCAAGAATATTTTGGTATACACTTTTTATGTTGTCTCACTGACTGCTTCCCAGGTCCCAATTTTTCTTTGGTTGCAAATCAAGTCCAAATCTGTGCTCCACCACCATATGGTGCATTTATGTCAATAAACTGTGTCTGACATTTGCCAATATGTCCAAACATCTTCATCTTGGTCTCATCAGGACAAAGGATATTATTTCAGAGGTGTTGTGTTTTTTTTAGCTGTACTTTCGCAAAACTAAGTCCCAGACATATTCATTTTTGGAAAGAAGGGTTTTTTCCTAGCACCCTCACATAAAAGTGTGTTACATGTTGAAATCTGTTGTGTTAGGACTAAGAAAGGGGAACTCTCTTTCCCAAATTATTAAATGGCCCAAATAGATGTTTGGATAAGCAGTCACAAGAATATCAATTAATACATTTATGAATACCATCGGCGACAAAGCTGAGGATATCATAAATGTTCTTCCCCTGACAGAGGAGAAAAAAGTCATATGAGACTAAAAACGGCATTCACACGGCCTGTGTAAGCAAACATAACATGATTTTTGAATAGACATAATCAAGAAGCAGGAGACAGTATTGTCAATTTGGAGCCCTAATGGACAAACTGATAAGGGACAGAATTGTTATTGGCATACAGGGTGCTTGACTGTCTGAAAGTTGCCAATTTGACCCTGAGCTCACACTGGAAAAAGTCAGTGAAGCAAAAGTGAGGTCTTCAGATCATTGACCAGGTCCTCCAATGTAGTTCTAGGCTGATCCCTTACCTTTCTCAGGATCAATGATATTATCATGACTCCATGAGTTACCTAGGATATCTTCCATTTTCTAATAACTGCACCAACAGTTGTTGCCTTCTCACCAAGCTGATTGCCTATTGTCCTGTAGCCCATCCCAGCCTTGTGCAGGTCTACAGTTTTGTCCCTGGTTTCCTATGGTCTTGCTCATAGTGGAGAGGTTGGAGTCTGATGGAGGGTGTGGACAGGTGTCTTTTTTACAGGTAACGATTCCAAACAGGTGCAATTAATACAGGTAATGAGTGGAGGATAGGAGGGCTTCTTAAAGACAAACAGGTCTGTAAGAGCCAGAATTCTTGCTGGTTGGTAGGTGATAAAATACTTATTTAATGCAATAAAATTTAAATTTATTATTTAAAAATCATACAATGTGATTTTCTTTAATTTTATAAAATTCTGCCTCTCACAGTTGAGGTGTAACTATGATGAAAATTACATATCTCTCTATGCTTTGTACTGTAAGTGGGAAAACTTGAAAAATTGCCAGTGTATCAATTACAAATTTGCCCCACTGTATTTGGAAGGGGGAACAAGAACTGGAAGTAAAGTTCTTAGTGATCGAGTCCATGTGTCCCATCTTGTGTTTCTAGTTGGAGCTGGAGTCTCCAGCGAAGAGGTCAAGAGGAAGGCCAAAGGGGAGATATATGAATATATTTATATATATATATATGAATGTAATTGGTGCAAAAGTAGTGGATGCAGAGGATAGAGTAAGGTGGAAACAGATGATTCGACCTCTAATGGGAAAAGACAAAAGTAAAAGAAGACTGTAAGGAAACCAATTATAATAATACAACACATCTTAAAAGAACACAGCCTTCATTTATAATATTAAAATATGCTTTTTATATTAAAAGCATTTTACTTTTAATATCCCTGACATATCCAACAAAACATTTCCATAGATAAATTTCTTCTCTGGATAGAATCCCCATCATTGACACCCATCATTCTCTTCATGATGCCCTGAAATGCAAAGGATTTTTTATGTAAAAATAGTGATGTAAAAAGTACAGAACCATTTTTTAATAAGTAATTAGGTGCTAACTAATTACTAACTATTGATCAACTTTATTAAACTGTTAAAGTTTTTTCTGAAGTGGTGCACTTTTGTTGAATGGAGGTCTTTAAACAAGTGACATTGAGCGAATGGTTAAAAGATTTTAATTAATGAATACATTAAAAAGGAACATTTCAAATGACAGATAGCAAAGAAATGATTATGTAAAAAAAAAAAAAAAACATACAGACTAATTTCCAAATAAGTAATTTAGAACTATATAGTAACTACTTTTTAAACAATTAGCTGCAAAACACACCACGTTTTACATTGTAATGCATGCTATACTAAATGACATTTCAGTGCTTAAAAAAACAGTCAATAAGCATGGCTTTAATTTAAGAGGACTTTGCTGAGGCTAAGGATCAGGATCAAGGCCAAACATTTATTTTCAGTGATGCTGTACTGAACTGGTATCATCTCCCTCCACCACTTTGTACATAACAGTCCCCAGTCCCTACACCTGCTTATAGATTTAAAAGCTGAATATTATACTGCTCATAAGAAAAAAAACAAACAAAAAAAAAAACAAAAAAAACAGACCAACACAAATTACAGTTTTTCAGCCATCTGTCATATAACCTTAGCTCCATCAGTTCCATACACTGATACATGACTCACTGCGGAGAGAGAAAGAGATCACGTAAAAAACAGATTCGGGTGTGCAGCATCAGATCTGCAACATCAGACAACCCCGCGCCCCATTGTACATAACAAATGTTAAATACCATTATTCCTGTTTGCCTTCTTTTCCTTTGTGACCTGCATGCACGTTGCTTCACTGATCTCAGCTGCAGCTTCACCTGAACACAGTGCAGTGTTTTAGTCTCTACAAGACAGTTTTGTATTATACTGTATAGAGTTAATCTAGAGCTACTTAATCTACTAATGCAAGAGGAAATGTCAGAAATGAAATAAAGCTACCTGTTTCTTTCATATCTGCCTGATTCACAGCAGCACACATATTAGCACTTCCTACTAAAAAACAGAACACATTTTTTAAAGAAATACTAGAAGAAATTAGAAAGAAATTTAAGTATAAACAATTTTTGAGATGTTATTGTTATTGTCTGACCAGCCTGGAGTGGTATGGGTTCAGATTCTGACCGGCTCTGATTCTGCTCTGTTGTCTGATTTTCTATAGAGAGAAACAGGTTCTACATCTGAACAGGGTGTAAATACTAATGGAAACACTTTCTTTTACACAGTCTTGAGTACAGCATATAGCTCTGTTGGGTAAAAACTAAAACAACTAAGCAGTGAGTAATAGTTACAAATTTTCAGGACTCTGGCTAAATTATTTTAAATGTTTTCAATAATCTTAACAAGTTTATTAAACAATTTTATCAAATTAATATTTCAAAATAACTCAATATTTACTTTATACTCTATTTTCTAACTAAGTACTATACTCTGTAGAACTAAAGCATTTATCAAACCTCTTGTGCAGCACAACAGCAGGAAGATTAATGAAAGGAACAAAAATAAAAGCAGTAGAAAAAGTGCTTCAAGTACTATTCGATTACTGGACCTAGAACCCAAGACTGAGGAAAGAAAAAGAGCAGAATTTAAGATGTTGAACAATGTACATCTAAATTGTGTCATTAAGAGAAAATCAGATCAACAGAAATGGATTTCTCACATCTGTCTGAGAACCAGCTTCTCTGTGACTCTCTTCGCTCTGGGGGTTTATAGTAGTAAAAACCTTCATGTGACTTTGAGACAGTTTGGATGATCATCTCTCCTGTAGTCTCGTTCTGGAGAACTGATCCATCTTTATAGAAATCAGCTCGGAGTTTTGAGGTGTTTGGGTTGCGATATAAACATTGTAGAGTCAGTGGATGTCCCTCAATCACAGGATTGACAGGACTCTCCAGGATCACATAAGCAGCTAGAAGACAGAATTTACATAACTGTTTGTTTTCACTCTGAAACAGAAAGAACTGGTTCTAAATTAGGCTCTGGCTCCGAACCAGCACTCGAACTGCCTCGGTGGAAAAGGGGCATTGTTGAACAGTTCCCTTTCGAGGGAACTCTATGCTGTGTCAGTGCTGACGCTATGGGAATGCCAATACCCACGCCACCATGCACCGGTCGATGACTGTGCCAGAGGCCATTACAGAGCGCGAACAGACCGGGAACAGACCATCAAAGGCCCTGCAGGACCTGGGACCCTGGAGTGGGGTCCAAGTCCAAGTTATAGAACCTGATAAAGGTGTGCGGAGAGGACCAACCTGCCGCATCACAAATATCTTCAAAAGGGAACACCCCTGGCCAAGGCACAGGACGAGGCAAGCCCTGATGCCAAGAGGCGAGCCAAGACCGCGCACCTCAAAGGCCTGAGCTAATGGCCTCCACTACCCAGGGAGCCAGGCACTGCTTGGAAACCGGATTACCCTTATTCTGGCCCCCAAGACAGACAAAAAGGGTGGAGGAGTTACTCCACAAGCTAGTGCGATGGAAATAAGTCCTCAAGGCCCTCAGTGGGCAAAGCAATTGCAGCCTCTCCTGGTCCGCCAACTCATGGGGTGGGGGACAGTAGGCCCACAGTATGACTGGACAACCGGTTATAGCCTTGGACATGCCAGGGGAAAAAATATAGGCAGGCGGGGGCGATCGACAAGGCTTGAGAGAGGCCAAGGCTAGGAGCAGAGCCAACTTCAGGGAAAACTTCTCAGAGGCTGACTCCATGGGCTCAAAGTGGGCTTCCAGCAACCCCTCCAGGACCACAGAGAGGTCCCAGGAAGAAAGGCATGGTCTGCAGGAAGGCCTCAGTCGCCTAACACCACACAAAAAGCGAGAGACCAGAGGCTGCCTACCCAAGGAGGCCCCGAGGACAGGTTCATGGTTTGCAGCGATGGCAGCCATGTACACCTTTAAAGTAGATGGGGACAGGCCCAGAGAAAAGCAAGACTGCAGGAACTACAGCACTGTACCGACCAGGAAGTGACCTGGATCCTGACAGTGTTCATCGCACCAGAGGCGAAAAAGCCTCCACTTCAGAGCATATAGCTTCCTAGTGGAGGGAGCCCTAGCATTCAGTAGAGTCTCGGTCACCTCAGATGAGAGGCCTGCCTCTAGGAACTGGTCCCCCTCAGGGGCCAGACCCAGAGCTTCCACATCTCTGGGCGGGGATGTAGGATTGCCTCCTGCACCTGAGAGAGGGGATCCTCCCTGACGGGAACCTCCCATGAATCAACTCAAGAGGGCCATCGAGGGGCAACTAGGAGTAGGTTGACCCAGTCGTGGCACACTCTGGCTAGGGCTTGCAGGAGCAGAGCTACCGGGGGAAGGCGCACAGACGGAGCATCGGCCACGTCCATACCAAATTTACATGCCCTGGGATGCAAATCACTCCCATAGCGTCAGCACTAACGCAGCGTCTCGTTCCCTTCTCAAGGAACCGGGTTAAATACGTAAGGTTGCGAATTCTGAGTTGGAAATTCTGAATATTTTGTACTGAATCAGTTCCCTTTTCCTTAAACATTAAACACACTACATGAAGACTCACCATGCACTGTGATGTTGACAGGATTACTGTTTTCTCCAGATTCAGACTCACACCAGTAAACTCCAGTGTAGGATGTGGAGAGGAAGCTGATGTTACATGTAGATCCTGTAACTGATCCCCAGTGTGAACAATCTAACACTCTCTCACTGTGTGTGTATCGTCTCACTGTCCATCCAGTAGAGTTACTCTGGTCCTCACAACTCAGTGAGAGAGAGTCATTAATAAAGTATTGAGTTCTTCTGGGATTGATGATCAGAGAGATTGGAGGAGATTCACCTTAAACACAGATCATTATAAATCACATTCACTATTTGAATGAGAATAATCCTCTACCAGTGCTTAGTTTTATTCTGCTGTGTTAAATATTCCTTACTCAGGAGAGTGATGAGAGATTTTTGCACTAAACATTAGCTTGATGTTATACACTATAAATAAAATCAATGCTGTGAACATTTTTATCTTGTGTTCCCTTGTGCGTATTTAGCATATGAGAGTGAATCTTGTTTTATCAGTCTAGAACAGGGGTCGACAACCTTGAACTCAAAGAGCCATTTGGACCCATTTCCCACAGAAAAAAAAAACACAGGGAGCCACAAAACCCTTTTGACATTTAAAATGAAGATAACCCTGCATAATACGTTTTTTACCTTTATATAAAAAAACTGTAGTGTGTTGCATTTATAAAATCAATGAATGCTACAGAGTAAACAAAATTTTATTTCTGCAAGCAAATAAAAATATTTTGAACAGTTTGAACTAAACTAAACTTAACAAAAAAAGACGCTGCGTTGAAGGCTACTTTCAAATAAAATGTTCAATGTCTAAGTGAGTCCTCTTCGTATTCATAACATAAAAATTTGAAATTCGGCTGCAGCAAACAAAAAAATGCGTCTGCTTTTTACATTACATTTTTTATTAAAAAAATTTATATTTATATTCGTTTATTAAAAAATGTAAGATTTATATGTATTATTGTAATATATATATATATATATATATATATATATATATATATATATATATATATATATATATTCATTCTTTAAAAAAAATTAGATTTAAAAAAAAAAAATAACTAAATAAAAAATTTAAGAAATTTAAATTAAATATTTATGTTCCAAATCTACAGGGAGCCACAGCAGAGGGATGAAAGAGCCACTTGTGGCTCCGTTATTCTAGACCAGCCACGGGTTGTTGACCCCTGGTCTAGAATAACTTGAACAGTTATGTAAAATATTTATTAACAGCAATCATTGATTTGAAAGCCGTGGTGAAAGTATCTCTCACTGTAATCCTGAATGAATCACTGAAAGCAATGTAGTAGTCATTGTCTCTTCATAAATGGTTTGAATTCCCAAATAAAACTATAATTTTTTAGATTGACAAAAAAATTAGATTTAGAATTACATAATTGTGGATCAATACAAGATGGGATTTACTGAATTCTGCTTTAATGCTAGCTGTGTACTATTAAATCACACTGACTCACCATAATTATACTGCATGTGTAAAACTATCCAGATGTTGTTTTCACTGACTCACCTGACTAGTCTCTCCTATGTCCTTTGCAGGTGTAGTTACCACTGTAATAGTCTCTAACAGACTTGATACTAATATGCTGTTAATAAACTACACATAAAGAAGGTTGTTGGTGCCATAAATAATTAAAGCTACAGAAGGAGGAGTTGTATGACCCTCTACTGAGTCTGTCTGTGTTTGTGCCCTGTTTCTGTCTGCTGTCTTGCTCTGCTGTTGATTGTTTGCTCCGCCCACTCATTTGTTACCAGGGACACTAATTGCACTCAATCTCTTCCCCAGGTGTTTTGTCTTAGTCTCTAATTGTCTCCGCTTTGTGATTGGTTCCTGTTTGCTATATCTACTCTGTTTGTTCACTTCCCTGGTGTTAGTCGTTGTTGGTATATTGTGTGTTTCTGTTCTATGTTCCCGTTGCCTGTTCGCTCAGTGTTCTGCCTTGTGTTGCCTGTCTGTTTATCTGTTTCGTGTGTTGGATTATTAAAAATCTAAATCTGCATTTGGATCCTCACTCGCCTTTGTCTCACTGTAACAGACCCAGAGTTATAAAACTGTCTTCCAATTATTGTTCCAACAGTCTCAATTTTTTTTTACTTAAAGTTGATTTTCAAATCTCAAATGGTGTTTTAACACATTTTGCACTATTTGACTCATTAATGTAGAAGAATAATGATTTATAGTCAAACTATCCAGAGATCATGCAGATGGGTGTGTTAACTAAATAAATAAATATAAAAAATACATTTAAATATCACACACACACACACACAATCACAAATATCACCTTGAGCATGTGGCACTGGAATGTGTGAAATCAGCACTAAAACAGAACAGAAATAAAGAACATGATGTAAACATGGAAAAGATGACTGAAAGTAGCAAAGCTATGACAAACTGAACTGGAATAAAATACACTGAGCTACTTCATTTGTAATTGAATGTAAATGTCACAGTCTGCAAACAGCTTGCACAGCATGTATGAGATCTCACTTTCTAAAAAGAGAAATTAAAAGAGGGGTATAAAGGAATTTTAAAAACATCATGTGCCATGAAACACTTTGAAAATCCAGTCATGGAGAAAATGGTGCACCACAGTGACATTATCAAGAAAATTTCCACTTTTGTTCTTTGTTTTTATTGCTTTATATATCTTACCATGTGTGTTTTGTTTTGATTCTTTCCTGTCTCCTGCCATGTTCTGTCATTGGTTGTTTCCCTTACGTGTCCTTATTGCCTGCACCTTTTGAGTTTTTCCCTTTGTTTAATCTGTTTATTTAACCCCTGACATGTATTCTATTTTATTGTCACATGTATTGTTACCAAACCTTTAAACCTATGATTGCTTACCAAAGACCTTTCCATTGTCTTGAGTCTAGTACCTGTTTCTCTGTTCATGCCTCATTTGGCCACAGCCCAATTTGATCGTCCCCTCTACATCTCTACACGTTTGATCCCAGCTACCTGGCTGCCAAGTTATCTTTTTATTATCACCCCATTTCATACTACACTTATCACCTGGACCCCTAGCTCCCTGGCCACCTGTCACTCTGGAACCCAGAGAACCTAACACCTCCTGAGATCAAAGTTCTGATGGCCCCACATGTATAAAGACATACAACACACAGTTGTACACATGTACCATACTCTCCATGTTAGTAAAAATCACCCAGCTCCAAACAACCAGGTAGACTGACTCCAAAGCCTAGAACCCACTTGCATTTCTTGTGAACTAAATATATCTAATATTAATCTTGATATTATTCTTTAAATTAACATTTTGTACTATGTTTATGTTCTGTAAAGCTGCTTTGAGACAATGTCAATTGTAAATACAAATAAACTTGAATTGAAAACTTGCATTGCACTTCTATATTCTTTATTCCCTGGTTACTAATGACTCACACTTGGGACTGATCTAGCTCCATTTACAGAGCACTCTCTATATGTACTCTGAACTTTCAGTTGGTTTCAAAATATGCACCCTGTGCTATTACTGTGGCTGCAACATTATCAAGAGATGGGAGTTTCTTTTTTCCTTTCTGTTCTGGCACCAGGGTGGTAGAACTTACCCTAGATGTCCGAACAGCTAAGTCATTGGCCGTCTGAAGACCTACCTCTTACGAAACACATATTTTTTATGTATTGCTGTATCTAGTTATTTAAAAAAAAATGATTCCACCCTACACAGTTTTTAGGCTGATGGTATTCTAAGTCTGTGACCTAGTGAACTAGTGTTAATGTATTCATTGCTAGAGACATCAAAGCCCTTTTATATGCCACTATGTATAAGGGATGCTTGGAAATATACCAAGCCTTTGAATTTACTATTTATTCCATTTTGTTCTTTCAGTTTTGTTTCTTTTGCCTCGCCTTGGATTACCCTGTTTGCCTTTATTGAACCTGGACTATTTTGAACTTGACTTGAATCATGTTTTGTGACTATTTGTGTTTTCCTTTTGTTCTTTTGTGTTTCTGAATGAACAAAAATAGAAGCAAAACCAGAAATGCCAACTTATCTCTGCTCACATGCCTCTAACGATGTCACTGCCCTGTGGGTGACCAAGGATAATGAGATATGTATGTTTCTGCATATCTGTTGTTTTTTTTTAAAGTCATAAGTAAATAATATAATTAACAGTGACGAAAACGTACATTATAAGGCATTTGTTCAGTAAGTCTAGTTAATGCTAACATGCTATTGTGTACATCTTTCTGTTTACAGGAAACACCACCAGAAGCTCAATATGGCAGCTGATATTTTATATCAGTCACAACCTTGAATTAATTTGATGAAAGTAGAAACACCAACATTCGCTATTAGCAGATCAAATGTTCATGGGAGTTTGTCACAGAACAGCAGATGACTTCAGGACACAGAAGATCAGGTGCAGATTTAAACATTACACAATAGTTTACACCCATTAGATGATTTAAACCCTGTGTCTCTACTTGTACTCTTACCTGTTGGACTATCATAGTTACTGAGTATTTACACATCAAACTAAACCCTTCTCATAACAGATATGGAGACACTGATCCACCTGAACAGTCATGATGAAGTACACACAATGTCTTAATCACACAATAAGATCATCACTCAAGACTTTCAGACTGCAGATGAACAACTTTATACCCCACCACTCACTCTAATGAAGACACAAAGAGAACATTTACTTACAGAGCATCACAGGCAGTGAACTGAGCTCCATCCTGTCCCTATAATGACTGACTGACTGACAGAGCAGTGGTGTGTGTTACAGCCTTACCACTTACAACTTCCTGTGCTTGCTTATGGTCAGGGCTGTGTGGATGCAGGGTTCTATTTTAGTGGTGATATGCACACTGTAAAAAGTAATGTTTAAAAAGCAGCAACATTAATTACATTGTCATTACATTGTTGTTCCATTTTCTTAATGCCAGGTGATTTTTTTTAACATGAAAAGAGAAAAATAAGAAAAAGTGTTACTTATTCATGGTACAGGTGAACTTTTGTTTGAAAAAGTTATACCCCTATTGTATAAACTGTTTGCCACCATGATAAATTGTATATTGAAGAGGAATTAAATCAATTATTGCACTAAGCATAATTTTGACCACAAGGTGAAACCAACGGACCAACAAAGCTCAGATATTTTACACGAACTGGTACTGGGGAATCACTACAAACTTTGAGTGCCAGTAAGATTTTCCTGATACCTCATTGTCTGAGGTAGATTACAATATTTATGTCTGGAAATATTTTTCTCGATTGTAATACAAGCTGAAGCAAAAAATCCTGTAAGTCCTCTCAAGTCATATGCACCACCCTCTTTCGTTGCACTTGTTGTGCTCCTCCTCCCTTCAATTTTACCCGGGGAACTTGACTACGCTAAGATTCTCCACATACATTGAATAATACTGCAGGATGGAGTTATCTGCTGTCACAATAGAAACAATGTACACATTGGTTTATTATTATTATTATTATTATTATTATTATTATTATTATTATTATTATTATTATTATTATTATTTACTTATTTATTTGTTTGTTTATTTGTTTGTTTATTTGTGCTCAATGAATATTTAAGAAGCCATTCTAAAAAAATACAAAATTAAAATATTTAAACAGGAACAAATTAGACAAGAGTTTACTATAGTTTTCTTGTATTATATATGACACATTATTGCAAACAGAAAAAAAAACAAACTCTTCACACAACTACAATTTAAGTTCATACACCCGAAAAGAAAAGCCAAACAAAATACAAAACTTAAAGCTACTCAGCAATGAACACCAGTAATGGTACATGAAATGTTTTGAGATTCTCAATTCTCACACACTGCATCAAAATATTACAACAACAAAGCAGACTGTAAGATACTGCACTACAAACAACATACTGTACCAATCAAACAATAAATCAGCATTATTATTAAATCCTGAAAATAATTCCTCTTTTCATACGTGGAATTTGCTCATTCTTCTATGACTGCATTCTCAATTCTGTTTTCATCAGGGCGAGCTGTTAAAGATATAACAAGGTCAGTTTATTCCAAGTGTTTATACCAGAAAAAAAACCAAACAGCATCTGTTATCATCCTAAACACAGTTTAAAGAGTAATTATTTTAATGCTTGTGACCATTCTTCAGCAAAAAGTTGTTGGAAAATAAATATAATTTATTCAGGCATAATCAGTAACTATGTCAGCGATTCTTGTTGTACAAATAAAATATTCAATTCAATTCAAGTTTATTCGTATAGCGCTTTTTACAATTCACATTGTCACAAAGCAGCTTTACAGGAAAATTTCCCTTGAATGGAAGGAAGAAACCTTGAGAGAAACCAGACTCAAAGGGAAACCAATCCTCATTTGGGTGGCACTGGAGGGTGTGAGTATAAATATACAATCACAATATATCAGGGTGTCCTATTGCTGCATTAAATGCTACTGTACCACTCTAACATCACAAAATCGTGGACACCACCATGCCTCTTTATAGCCACTCGGTCATTTGCCTGTAATTAGCGCAACTTGTGGCACCTGCGCATGATGCTTTTTGACCCCGAGTTTCGTCGCACGGTGTGTGGACGTAGTCTGTGCCAAAGTTTCTGGGTGGTAATACGTATCAGAGTGCACAGAGAGTCAAGTCAAGTTAAGAAGCTTTTATTGTCATTTCAACCATTTTTAGTTGTTGCAGTACAGAGTGAAATAAGACAAAGTTTCTCCAAGCCCTTTGTGGGGCATTTGGGAGGCTGCAACACATTTATCATGCAGTGTTTGTTGTTGATTGAGATGCAGCCCTCTTAGTTCCCTTCTGAGAAGGCCACAATTGTCTATATGGTCGCTCTTTTATCAGTCAGGGTGCTGGCCTGGGCTACGGTCATTTGGCAAGGCAGTCAATGCTCTGTGAAGCACTAACTGGTGCTTTGCCATCTATACCATCTTTGCCATATGATTGCCATCTATACCATCAATTTACGAACTGTTGCGGCCGGCTCAGGATGGATCTATCTGGCCCTCCAGAAGGAGCTAAAAAATGAGCTAGTGGCTCGCAATCCGGCCTGTACCACCATACTATACACGTAGACAATCACTTTTTGGAGCGTTGAACCGAGCGACAAGCAAAAAGGCAGCCCCAGCAGGAACACGCATTTGCTTATGCACATCCCAAGTACCTGGAGCATCCATCAGAACCTATGCAGGTGGGTTCCACGGGCCTAACTCAGTACAACAACCCATCCCATTCAGAGACCCCCTGGTCCCTGCCCAAGAGCACTCACTCCAACAAGTTAAAATGGCAGGGGCCCTCTCAGGTAGAGGGGCCTGCGTTGGTCCAAGATGTGACACCTCACAGCTCCGGCCTTTTCTTATCTGCCACCCTCCTCTTATGGGGAGGTAAGAAGGTGAACCTCCGGGCCTTCTTTGACTCAGGGACAGCAGGAAATTTTATATATGAGGGCTTGGCCAGCAGCTTGAAGGTGCTTTTGCAGGCACTTCCGCAGCCCCTACCGGTTCATGTCCTGGATGGGTACCCATTGGCTGTGAGGCCCATAACTATGCAGACAGACCAGCTCACCTTACGCAGAGCAAGGGTCTGTCAGTGCCCCCAGAGCTTCCTCAGAGGGTCACTCCACTCTGCCCCCCCCCCCACCAGGGCCAATGGACCTGTCCCAGAGGACGGACTTTGGACCAAGGCAATCAAAGAGTGGCCTCAGCCCTCCTTAGTCCTTGCAGCCCTAGAGACACTTTTTGGGCTTCACCTATTTCATCCAGTCCTTTGTGCACAATTTTAGCACCTTGGCAAGCCCACTTTACACCCCGACCAAGAAACTTTCAGGGGAAGTTCGTATAGACCGTTTAGGCCCAGGAGGCCTTTGAGGACTTAAAGGAGAGGCTGTGAAATCAGGAGAGGAGAGGCACCCAAAGTCCTTGTGCTTTGGGTGCATGTTCCAGAGGCCCAGATGTACTGAAAAAGGTCTTACCTCGAGCTCTGTAACATATGACCAGCAGAATGATGGTCACCAGCATGGAGAATGGAGCTTCTACATGTGATGGACCTGAAGCAGTATAAGTCACTTTAATTATAATTATAATCATATTTTATTTGGGTTTTTGTTTTGTTTTGTTTTTGTTTTTTTTAAGAAAGAAATTTTTTTTCAACTGATTTTCAGAAACTGAACACAATATTTCTTCAATTATGTAAAGAGATCAAAAGATTAACTCAAAATTATATTTGGTATTTAGAATGGTAAAACATATAGAACAATTAAAACAGTGAGAACAGTTAAGTATCTCTCGTTGAATAATTTAGCCCAGAGTTCTGAAAATTCTGCAGTGAAACATTTCCCTTTTCCTTTAACATTAAACAAACGACATGAAGACTCACCATGAACTGTGATGTTAACAGGATTACTGTTTTCTTCAGATTCAGACTCACACCAGTAAACTCCAGTGTAGAATGTAGATAGGGGGCTGATGTTACATGTAGATCCTGTAACTGATCCATAATCTGAACAAACTGACAGTCCCCATTTTTGTGTGTATTGTCTCACTATCCATTCAGAAGATTTACTCTGGTCCTCACATCTCAGTGTTAGAAAGTCATTAGTAGTTAAATTTTCAGTTCTGTTGGGATTGCTGATCAGAGAGACTGGAGGAGATTCACCTTAAACACAGATCATTACAAATCACATGCATTATTATGACTGTTTATGATTTAAATTCCATTTAATTACTGACATTGTAACTGACATTGAACACATTTTATTTAATTTAAATGGGTTTCTTTATTGTTATGATGTTTAGTTGTATTTTTACTATAAAAACTGATTGAAAGGAAAGAGATTTTTATTATGAAAATTGTGACAGAGAGTGATACAGGAAGAATAGAAAGCTTTTTTTACACCAAACATTTGGACTACAAATAATATATACATCTAGATATACCAGTGATAAATAGTGGCTGTAGATTGCTGTAAAATGTGTGAAAGGCTGGTTCTCGTCTCTCTCCTCTGCACAAATAAACTCCTGTGTGTTTAAGAGCAGCAGGACTGATAGTGTATTTGCCTCCAGAGCGCCTATTGTTGTTTGGAAGAAGAACTGCTCTGTAGGTAATATGGCCATCATTGTGTCTTTGGGGAACATCTCTGTACCAGTTGAATGTCCAATTTGTTGAGGAGTCTGTAACCTCACAGCTTAGAATCACTGAGTCTCCTTCAGTCAGCCAGCTCTGTGGAGATACACTCAGTACTGGCAGCGGAGTCTCTGTTACACAGGAAATACATTATAAATCTGTATGTATATATACACATTCACAAGTATGCTGTGAATATTGAAATATACATGTATGTATTTACACTTATTAATAATGATGTACTTAATTGTTTAAAATATTTCACGATCAATCAATCTCTAATCCATTGCTCAGGGTGGGAGGTGCTCAGTGTTGATTACTTTGGTGTGCCAGGCCTCTGTTTTTTCTTCTTTGTTCATAAAGACTTCATTGAGGTAACATTGCACAAGCACATTGTGTAAGTTAAGAACATGGTGAGCATGTGTAGACCGGCTGTAATGGAGAGCTCAGTGTAACATTTCCTCAATGCAAATGCAGATATTGCGTATTTGATTTACTTGTGCAGTTAATGGGACTCTTTAATAAAAAAAAAAAATAAATAACCAATTGTTAATTGATAACACAAACTGATGCATTTTGTAACTCAGCAGTTTCTCTTAATGGGAAGCTGCTCAAAATGATAACTGGATTTTCACTGTCTGTTATAAGGTATCATTGATGCTCTATCTATCTATCTATCTATCTATCTATCTATCTATCTATCTATCTATCTATCTATCTATCTATCTATCTATCTATCTATCTATCTATCTATCTATCTATCTATCTATCTATCTATCTCTCTATCTATCTGCCTGTCTATGAATAATTGCAGTGCTTGCACAATTAATCAATATGTAGAGTAACACATCTCCTCTTCTACCATTTTTTATGATATTGTTTTTATGAAACACCTTACACACTGTTAAGTATTAACAATCTGCTTTTATATTTGTAGGTCAAAATCGCAAGGCCAAGTCTCTTGAAATGACTAAATTCTCATATAAAACTTTGGAATTCATTAGAAAGCCCTCAAATCAACTTCTAAGAAATTCAAATGTAAAATCTGGATGTTGCCACAGACTCACCTGATACAGTCAGTGTAACAGCATCACTGATCGCTGAGCTCTGAGAGTCTCTCCCATGTCCTCTACAGGTATAGGTACCACTGTCAGTTGTTATAACACAGCTGATACTGACCTCCTGCATTGTGTTGATTTTATCTTTACTCGCATAGAGAATGCCATTCTTATACCAGCTGTATGTCCACTCAACATCATCTGCTCCCTGTATGTCACATCTGAGAATAACTCTCTCACAAGTGAAAACATGTTTATCTGGTTTTATGGACACCAAAGGTTTAGGACTCCCTATAAAAAAAATCTCTTGTTAATGAAAATTAGAAATTTAACTGGACAAAAACATTTGAAAACATATATACTATTTGTTATTAACTTAGAGTTAATTCTTTTTTGAATAAATTAATTAAAATTAAGTTTTACATAGTAATTGTTTATAAAATCACCTTCAGCAAGTGTTTCTGGTGGAAGTGAAATCAGCACTAAAAATGAGCAGAAATAAAGAACATGATGTAAATATTACAACGATTCAGCGTGTGAAAATACCACAATTTCGATGCATTAAACTAAAAAAAAAAAAAAAAAATGCAGTATTGTACCAAATACTATATACCAAGAGTAAATATGTGGTAGCAGATAATAATTCTGACATTTGGACAGAGATTACATTTCCTAATCGTAGAGACTTTGAAAACTAAAAACAGAAGAGAAAAATGTGTTTTTACAAGAAGACTGGATTGGACGGTGATGTCTTTGGTCCTTGAAACTTTCTGTTTCTGGCTAGTTGTTGCATTCAAAAACACCTGCATTGCAGCAGTAAAGTGATAAGGCTGGAGTCCACCTAGCAATTCAGAAATGTATTTTTCTGAACTTTTTTACATGTTACTAAAAAATGCAAGGATACGTTTACTTTTATCATTATTTTGAAATTAAACCACTTGCCAGAGATTATTCATGTTGAGCCCTCATACTGTATACAGGTGTGTGTGGCTATATTTATGTATGTGACTAGCAATGAAACCCAATAAGTACATAATTCATTTGTTTTGTATTGTCATTCATCAGCAAATATTTTTCTTACCTTCAAGAACCTAAAATCTTCCTTGGTGAGACTACAGTAGAGGTGACCAGCTCCTACTCTGAACTACTCTACTGTTTGCCTGACTGGTTTGGAAAAGTCAGTGTCTGTCACTGGTTTTGGCTCAATCTAAACAATTTGACATTATACATGTAGTAATCTACTTTTACTTTTGTAAACAAGTATATATATTATCTAAAAGCAGCAACACAAGTTTATGAGTTCTTGTTTATTCGTGACCACGCACCATGCAAGTGCTATGTCCACAAAGAACCTCCACAGTCACTATTGCAACAAATCATTCGGGTTAAGTTTTTGATATTGTCTGACTTCTGTTCCAACTTCACCAACGACAAGAAAAATGACTTCCACGCTGCAGAAGCAGACTTTTAGGTTGATGGTATCCCAAGTCTATAAACTAGTGCACCAGTGTTAATGTATTCATTGAGAGCTGAAGCATTTCATTTGAAGCACTTTTGTATGTTGCTCTAGATAAGGGCATCTGCCAAATACTGTAAATGTAAATGAACATATAAATTCAATTTTATCACTCTTATTCTTTCTAATTGTTATGTATAGAAACAATTACAAACTGTTGCTATTTACTTATAAGGCTCTAAAAGCTTTAGCTCCCATTCCAAATTGTCTCAATATAATGGAAAAAAGGACATCATTTGTAATCACACTCTGTTGTTTATCGTAATTCACACACTCCAGTGTTTATAATAATTTATATTATATTATAATATGTATTATTAAAAAATAATAATAATAAAATCCAGAGTTTAATTTCTTTGGACAGGTGCCAGCATTATTTACAAAAATAAATCTAGGCAAACACAATGTGCTTTTAGAAAATCAGTGAGCCTCCATGAGCCAACAGGGCAGCCTCCAGCTCAGTGATTCCTCCCATAGAATAAATTAGGGCATTAACCTGTACATTAACCTGTACTTTATCCTCCTCCTTAAGCAATAAAGCAACTCGATACCTAGCAAACCTCTGTTTCCAGTCTGTTCATATTTCAGGTTTGGAAAACTCAAATTGCTCGGTGGGGTGGGGTGGGGGTGGGACTTTGTCATGGCAATGCACACATCAATCCCAAAAACAACTAGCAAAATGAAATTCTGACAACTACTTAGTTTTTGCTTCTGACACCACATGGCTTTTGTTGCCGAAATTAACGACACAAATCACCTTGCACTCAGTTGAACAACGCGTAACTGTTTTTACTTTAACACGTATAATAAAAAAAGGTAAGAGGCTTTCTCAAGGAAGTTAAATTCTAGAATGGAACTTAGCTAGCTCATCCCGCTTAGCTCGCTATCTCCTTTAATAACCTCGTTCTTGAACATTAATGACTTAAATATGTGCTCGGCCTCCGCTCCCATCGAATAAATTAGGGCTTTTACCTGTACAACTTTATCCTCCTCCATAAGCAACGAAGCAACTCGATACCTACCTTCTGGCTTGGAAAAGTTTAATGCCCCCATTTCCACCAGAAAGTTCTCTTTTGTCTTATTGGTCACAGTATCCCCGCCCCCAGCCCCTGACGCAAGCGGTTCTTAAGTCTAGACCAGTAATGTTTTGGTGCCGCTTACAGTAAGAACCACTTTTCCTGATTCAGAGCCAGTGCTCTAGATGTCTGACCAAACTGCCTTGGTGGAAAAAGGGGCATAACTGCTTAGGAGGGGTAAACTTTGCCATGGCGAACTTTGCCAGTCATTGCAAAAACTCGCAATCCGAAATTCTGACACCATGTTGTGTTTGTTGTGGAGATTAACGACACAAATCACCCAGCAATTAGTTGAACAACGTGTAACCTTGTTGGCTTAAAAAAAATGTAAGAGGCGCAAGTGTGTTCACATCATACATGCTGAGTAGCCAGTTAAATCAATTTAAACAATTCCATTTCACATGACGACCAAAACATTACTGTACATTGCTCCAAAAATGACTAAAGGCCAAGAAGAAAACTTATCATGGATGCTGACCAACAGAAACATTAATAGAGTTGCAGGATTATCTGGCATGAACTGGTTTCTTCCAGCATGTGACAAAATGCACAGACTACACATTGAGATTTTGTGTTATTTACTGATTTCCATTTTTGATCTCCACTTGCTCTTTTGGATTTATCTCTAATTCCTCACTGTTATTGACCCTGGACTGCTTTGACATCGATGTGAATCACTTTTTGGAACAATTTCTGTTTCTTTTATCATTTTGAGTTTCAATACTTTTAATTGTTCTATATTTTACTTCACTGTTTGATTTGCTGCTTTCTTTGTTCCCCACTCACTCCTTTCCTAGTGTGTCATTAAACTCTTCCTACATCTGCATTCAATCTCTCAGAGTCTCTTTCGTGACTAACACATTCACACATCACTTAAGCACCTCCTTCTGCTAAACACAGTTAGTTGATTTAACAAAAAAAAGAAGCAAAGAAAGAAGAAGAAGAAAGAAGCAAAACCCCACTTTCAGACCTCAGGCCTCTGTAACGTCCCTATGTGTGCAAGGCTAATGAGATGTGTTTATTTCTGCAAAAATGTTGAATTTCATTGTGGAAGAGAGCATGCTGCATGTTCTGCATGATGCAATATTATTTCTTCAGGGAGCCCAAATGTAGCTCTCAATTAAAAATAGATATTGCACTCATAAAAAGTGGGCAAGAACATAATAAATATATACTTCTCGTCTTTCCTGAACACACTCTAGTACCCAGGAGTCTCTTCTGCACAGACCCTGGCTTTAATTTTTCTCTTGTTCTGAGATGGTTACATTTTTTGATGAACTTTGTGTACAGTACTTATTAGTGGAATTATGTTTCTCCACCACACTTAGGGTAATTTTTTAAAAGTGAGTTATCTCCCGCACACCTCCTTCTGCTGAAAACTTTGCTAAACCACAATTGCCAACTTGTCTCTGCTCACAGGCCTTTAACATCGTCACTGCCCTCTGTGTATCAAAGGCTAATGATTGTATGTATTTATCTGCAAAGTTGTTTTTAACACTAATAAGTAAATTATATAACCATAACAGTAACACAAATGAAAATCTAGGTCATAAGACATTTTCACAGTATGTCTAGTTAATGCTTTTTCTTTTTTAAAACATTTCTGTGTACCGGAAACACCAGCAGAAGCTCAACACATTTCAGTCACAACAATAACTTCCACTTATCCAAGTACAAATGCAACTATTTTCTTAGCAGATCAAATGATAATGAGAATTTGTCAGCAGATGAAAGCAGGACAAAGAAGATAAGGTACATATTCCAACATTACTGGGTCATTTACAGTCATTAGATGATTTAAACCTTGTCTACTTGTACACTTACCTGGTGAACTATCGTAGTTACTGAGAGTATTTACGCATCAAACGAAACCCTTCTAATAACAGATATGGAGACACTGATCCACCTGAACAGTCATGATGAAGTACACACAATGTCCTAAATCACACAATAAGCTCATCACTCAGGACATTCAGACTGCGGATGAACAACTTTATACCCCATCATTCACTCTAATGAAGACACAAAGAGAACATTTACTTACAGAGCATCACAAAGAATGGACTGATCTCCATTCTGTTCCTCTAATGACTAACTGTCTGATAGAGCAGTGGAGTGTGTTAAAACCTTCCTTTAACACTTCCTGTGTTCTTGCAGAGACAGAAATCATGCACACCGCAGAGAGACACAGACTGTTGCCCCATCCTATCAAGAAAGGATAGAGAAAAAAACACTTGCACCATAGTAAAATCTTATCTGTATCTAAGGCAGTAAAGCTAGTTCATGCATTTATGACCTCCAGACTAGACTATTGTAATGCATTGCTAGGTGGTTGTCCTACATGTTCAATAAACACGCAACAGTAAGTCCAAAATGCAGCCACCAGAGTTCCTACTAGGTCAAGAAAATATGACCCAATATAAGAAATATGAAGGTGTTGCACCATTACACATGCTGCCCTATCCACTGTCTATGCTTTCTCTCACTCACCATGAGAAACAGGCATGGGTGGTGGTACCTGTACAGGTCTACTGTTTCCTCTTGGTTTTGTTTCATTTAATCATCTCTTCTTTTGAATTCCCTGCAGTTTAAGTTACCTCTCCAATCAACCTTTTTTTCTATTTTCATTGTCCATACAGCCAACTGAATCTAAACCCGAGCTCATAGCAGTCATTCACAGCTAAAAGCATCTCTGTGACATCCAACAAATATCTGTGAAATCCTTTTGGAAGTCTTAGCAGTGACTTATTTGTTGAAGCAAGTTCTATTTATGCTTTTTGTGTCTAGTGGAGTATAAAAAATTCTAAATAAGGAGCGTGGTGTTAAACTAAGTCAAGAGGCTTCTTGGCCTAGTAGGCTTAGTAGGCCTCTGCTGGAGAAGGGCCTGGACATCAGTAGTTTTTGCTAACATTCAACTACAACAATCACCTTTTGTACATCTTGGTAAGATCATGCCTCCTAAGCAAACTAAAGCTGCATTGTGTGAGGATGAGTCTGTTGTCACCATGAATGTACTCTCCCAAATGCTGGCGCAGCAGAGAGAGTTTTATAAAGACATGCTAACTCAGCAACAAGAAAACTTTAAAATGTTCATGCAAGTGATTATGGAGGGAACAAACAAGAGACTGGATGGTGTTATACGGGATATACAGGAGTTGAAGACAAGTTTGGAATTCACACAACATATGATGGAGGAGATGAAATCTGGACATAAAGAAACTGAAGCCAAAATAAAATCTTTTGAAAACGACATAATGAATTTAAAACATGACATTGATGGAATGTTCACTAAGCTTGACTACATTGAAAATCAACTTAAAAGGAAAAATTTAGTCATTGACAGTATAATGGATGATAAGGAAGAGAGTTGGAGTGGGTTGGAACAGAAGGTGCAGCACATGTTCTCCAATAATCTGGGACTGGATGGGAAGATTGAAACAGAGCGTGTCCAAAGGATAGGTCAGTAAAAGGAGGGTGGAAGGCCCAGGAGAGTTATGGTGAATCTGCTGCGCCTCAAAGACAAACAACGTATTCTTTCCTCTGCTAAAAAACTCAAGGGGACTAACATTTACATAAATGAAGATTTCTCTGGGGCTGTGCTTCAGAGAAGAAAGGAACTGTGGCCTAAACTTAAAGCTGCTAGAGCCCAAGGTGAAAAGGCAATACTAAGGTATGATAAATTGGTAATTTTGCCTAGAGAGGAAAGGATCTGGGACTAAGACATAATTCAGTGTAAAATAATGTTATATTATAATTCTGACGTATTTTAAATTAGATTCTTATATCACACTAATGTGTACAACCAAAACTAGTAAAGGTTTGGTTTTGGCACATCTAAACATTTGTAGTATAAAGAACAAAATACAAGACATTAATAATTTAGTGTACAAGTATTCAATTAATATATTAGCCCTATCTGAGACACATCTTGACAGTTCTATTCTAAACTCTGAATTACCAGTTAAAGGTTTTAATGTGTTTAGAAAGGATAGAAATAAATGTGGCCATCTTTGTGCAAAGTAACATTCCTTGTAAGTTAAAACAAAATTTAATACACAATGACATTGAAGCTATATGGGTAGAAGTCCATGTACCTTATATGAAACCAGTGCTTGTGGGATGTTGTTATAGACCTCCCAATGCACACGTGGACTATCTGACATGCTTAGGTGAAATGCTCGATAATGTCTCTGATGAAAATTGTGAACTTTACTTGCTTGGTGATATGAACATTGATTGGAATGATAACAGATGCACAAAGAAAAAAGAAATTAGTTTCCTATATAAGTGTCTGCAATTTACATCAAATAGTTAATGTGCCAACAAGAATCTTTAGCAACAAGGTGGGCATTACAGCAGCAACATTTATTGACCACATTTACACTAATGTACTGTACCAGAACTGTGTACTGACGTTGTGTCAACACCAGTAGGGTTTAGTGATCATAATCTCATTGCTGTTAACAAAAAAGTTAAAGTCCCTAAAGCTAAAGCTATTTTTGGTACTTAAAAAGGTTTTATAAAGTGTTTGCAATTGAAAGGATTGTGGGAGAAGTAAAAAATGTCGATTGGAAAGATGTGTACAGTGGCCACAACCCAGGAGCTTCCTTGGATATTTTTATGAGTATGCTTTTGAGCATTGTTGATAAATATGCACCGATGAAAAATATGGTAATAAAAACACATACTGCAAAACACATACTGGATTGATTCAACATTGAAAAATATGATGACGCAAAGAGATGAGGCTAAACAAGTGTCTGTGAAAACAAGATTATTAGAGGACAGATTAAAATATTGTAAATTAAGGAACCAAGTTACTAAAATGAATAAAAGGAAAAGGAAAGAGTATTACAAAAACAGAATTGACAGTGTTAAATATGATGGCAAAAAGCTTTGGCATATCTTAAATGGAATTATGGGTAGAAAAAGAAATGCATCCCCTTCTTTTGTAGAGTCTGATGGAGGTTTTATAACAGAATCTAAAGATATTGCAGACTATTTTAATAATTATTTTATAAATAAAGTTAGTAATTTAAGAAAAGGTTTTGGAACACAAGACTTTAATTACTGTAAACTGATCAAAAATGAAATCATGGCTAATAAAATGTATAACTTTAACTTTAATTGTGTGCAAACTGCAGAAGTGATGGCCCTGTTAAAGTCTCTTCCAACATATGGTAGTCCAGGCACAGACAACTTGGACAGCCTAGTATTGAATAAAACAGCAGAGTATATTACTGATCCATTGTGTCATATATTTAATCAGTGTATAGCGAGTAGGATTTATCCCACTCTGTGGAAGGTAGGGAAAATTATTCCATTGATAAAAGACAATCGACCAATGGGCAGAACTGTAGACCTATAAGTATTTTGCCTGCACTCAGTAAATATATGGAAATGATTATTCATACACAAATTAGTAATTATTTCCAGAAAAATAATTTGATGACTATGTTTCAGCATGCATATAGAAAGGCACATTCTACATGTAAAGCTCTCACACAGATGACCAATGGATGGCTTAGAAGTATGGATAATTCTGAAGTAGTTGGAGTGTCATGTTGGACTTTAGTGCTGCTTTTGATGTAATAGACCACAATATTTTAATTGAGAAATTGAAGAGCTATGGCTTCACTCCTTCTGCTGTTGCATTGATGAAAAGTTATCTTTCCCACAGAACTCAGCAGGTTTTTTATAATGGTTCTTTATCTAATTATAAAGCTTTAGCATGCGGTGTACCACAAGGAAGTTGTTTGGGTCCTCTTTTGTTTTCTGTTTTTATTAATGATATGCCTTTAACTGTTAAAAAAGTATCAATGACGATGTTTGCAGATGACTCAACTGTTTACTATGCTTCAGATTCATGTGATAAGTTTAATCATGTTCTTTCTAGAGAATTAGATTCGGTGTATGAGTGGGTTAGTGGAAACAAATTAGTATTAAATATATCCAAAACTAAAAGTATGATTATTGGATCAAAACATATAATGATGCTTGGATCGGAATTAAAGTTATGTATAGCCAGGCAAAGAATACAACAAGTAGAGAAGGCTAAACTGTTGGGTTTGGTTATTGATAGTAGTCTTTCTTGGACAGATCACATAAATACTATTGTTACTGTAACCGAATGGGACGCGGCATTGCAGTAACTAAAAAATGTTGTCATTATGTGAATCAGGACACTTTAAAAATAGTTACAGAGTCATTAATATTATGTCATTTGTCACACTGTACTGAGGTGTGGTCCTCAGCATCTAAAAAGGAGTTGACAAAAATACAAATTGTGCAAAATAAAGCAGCAAGACTTGTTCTGGGCTGCTCAATTAAAACAAGTAGAGATTAGATGTATCAGATGTATTAAACCAAAGAATAACAGTTACCTTAAGCACCATATTATATAATACATTGACAATGAAAATGCCTATTTCTCTGTTTAATCAGATAGTGTACTGTAATTCTGTGCACAATCATAACACCAGAAAGGCAAATAAAGGTCATAAAATGACTCCCCACTCAAAAACTAATTTTATGAAGAAAACTGTCCTGTATAGAGCTATTGTCATCTGGAATAACATTCCCATTGAAGTTTGTAAGCTTCGTAATAAGCTGTCATTTAAAAGTAGTCTACGGTGTTATGTGTTGATGTAGGTTTTTATATGTCTTGATTAATGTAATTATAAATCATATTGTATTTATGTCTAGTCCTGGTATGAATTAAAACCAGATTTTATGTATGTATGAGTATGCATATGTGTGTGTATATATATATATATATATATATATATATATATATATTATCAATTGTGATGATTGAAATGTTGTTATTGTTGTAATGTAATTTTTTTTTTTTTAGAGTGGACCCCAGGAAGACTAGCTGATAGCTGATTCTAACTTTCAGCCAATGGGATCCATATAAATAAACAAATAAACAAATAAACCTCATCATCATCTTCATCTACCATCCACATTTTACAGAGACTGCCCTTTTGACTGTCACTAAGAAACTACACACTGCTACATCACCTAAGTTGTCATCTCTCCTCTTCCTCAATCTTTTGACTGCATCAAATAATTTAAACTGAAATTCAGATTTCAGAATGTCTAGCAGACATATCATTGTGGATGTCAGCTAATCAGTTGAAGCTCAATCCATGCAAAATTGAACTCCTGGTCATCCCAGGTCATTCATCCCAAGGCCAGGATCTTGCAATATCCCTATACAATCTGATATCACCTTTGGTCATGACTCACAAGCTTGGGGTAAACATGGACAATCAACTGTCCTTTTCCTCACATGTTGCTTCTCTACAACATCAGAAGGTGTTGGCTATTTTTATTTACACATGCTGCTCAGGTGCTTGTTCAGTCAATGAATAATAAACTACCCCTAGATGTCTGAACAGCTGAGTCACTGTCTATTTTCAAATGATGGGTGAATAACTACCGCTTCCTGAAATACTTGAACTAGCACTTATTTACCCTGTTTGCTTCATGTGTATATTAAAAAACAGACGTTTAGGTTGATGGTATCCCAGTTCTGTAAACTAGTGCACCAGTGTTAATGCATTAATTGAGAGAGTCTTTAAAGCACTTTTGTATGTCGCTCTGGATAAGGGCATCTGCCAAATACTGTAAATGTAAATGAATGTAACTTCAATTTTACATTTCAATTTTTTCAATTTTCTTATACTGGCTAACTGTTAAGTTGTCACAACCGGGAGGAGGGAGACAGACCCATACGCAGGATAGCTTCAAATGAATAGGGTTTAATACAAAATACATATAACAGGAACACAGATGAAAACTAAACAAAACAAAGGACGATGAAATAAAGACGAACACTGTACATTCCAATGACGGTACAATGACACGGTTAAATACACCTTATGTACAGTAACCGGTGTTAAAAGAGATGTGTATTAATTTATTTATTTTTAATTCACGCAAAATCCTTGTTTTTGGTTGAGATCAATAATGATGTATTCGAAGAATAAAAGGGAAATGGGGAACAGTGAAGTTATTTTATTTCTTTAAGTTTTGTGGGCGTTTCGTCTGTGACGTCAGTGCTGCACGCTCTCGCTTCAGTCTGAACGAGACTGTATATATATATATAGTACAATAAAACGCTGTTTATTGTGTCAGAATATAATGTGAAAGTGTTTTACCTGCAGTGGAAGTTGTGTTTGTAACTGAGGGAATGCAGTGCCACGTTGTCCGTTAGCACGCCTGCACGTACACGCCTGCACGTACACGCCGCGTTTGGATTCCAATGTATGTTCGCAAAGCCATGAGCATTAACAGTAAAGCAACATCCGCCATTTCTTTATTTTCTTGGTGCATAACCTTGTGTTTGTTATATTTGTATGTAGATATAAAACTGTATCGCTTAAGATGTTGGTATAAATACTTAATGTATTTCATACTGTTAATGAGTATTTTGTTATTTCTGATACATACGTAATAAGTAATTGAGTTGACCGGCTACACAAACATTTAAAAATGGGAAAAAGGTGTGTAGATACGGGGAGTAGCAGACAAAGGCGGGTCGGGGCAGACACGGAACATACACAAACGCACATAGCCGAAAGTCCGGACTGAGTCCTGACAGTACCCCCCTCAAGGCACGGCTCCCGAGGCACCAATCCCATCTTAACGACAGTCCCGATGGGGGCAAGGCACATAGCGAGGTAGATGGTGAAGCGAGAAACACGGCAAGACAGGTTTGGGAGCAAGACACACGGCAAGGCAGCCAGAGCGGACCGAGCGACGTCCACAGCTGAGCTGAAGGGCCGAGCGATGTCCACAGCCATGCTGAAGGGCCGAGCGACATCCACAGCCAAGCTGATGGGCCGAGCACAACCCCCGACACACGTCTTGATGACCAGAGCAGTGGACTGGTGTCAGCAAATTATTTTCAGAAAGATATCTAGGCAAACACAATGTGCTTTTAGAAAATCTATAGTAAAGGACCCAGTGAGGCGAAAAGGGCAGCCTCCAGAACCAAGCTCTCTCTAGAGGCTGACAGATGGCCTCCAGCTCAAAGATCCCTCCAGAGGTTGACAGGGTGGCCTTTGGGTGGCCCAGCAGATGGTGCCATTTAGGACCCCAACTTTTGCTTTCCACTGCCCCTTTTCCACCGAGGCAGTTTGAGTGCTCTTTCGGAGCCAGAGCCTAATTTAGAACCAGTTCTTTCTGTTTTGACCGCCAAAGCACTGGCTCTGAACCAGGAAAAGTGGTTCTTAAGTAGCACCAAAAAGTTGCTGGTTTAGACTTAAGAACCGCTTGTGTCAGGGGCTGTGGGCAGGGCTGGGGGGCGGGGCTACTGTTCAGGCAATTGATAACATACCTTAAGTATACTAATGTTTAATACACTTTTACTTTACCGCAATATGATACATTATCAGCACACATGATAGTAGGTAGCTACATGCTAAGGCTAACGTTTTTCTGTGGTAATGATAAAATAACGTTATGTACTTTATCGATTACAACCTCGATTACAATGTATGTTCGCAAAGCCATGAGCATTAACAGTAAAGCAACATCTGCCATTGTTGTTGTGTTTGTGTTTGCCGCTGCTGCGCTAGTGTTGCTGGGACACGTGACACATATACAGTGATGTCACACTCAGCGCTCTGATGGCTCTCTAGCCGGTGGAAAGGCAAACCAGTTCTTAGAAGGTTTGCCAGTGGAACCAACTTTGAACCAGCACCAGAGCTAGCTCTGAACCAACACCCGGTTCTTTCCGGTGGAAAAGAGGCACAGATGAACATCATAAAAATGGTGTTCTTGTCTACGAGCACAAAACAATGATACAGTACAGAAACTATGCCACAGTCAACATGACAATCTGGTGGTGAAGGTAAGTAATCTCTGCTTGTGGACCAGGCCCTCCATGCCTCCCAGTGGCTGATGGCTGGAAAAGGGGAAAGCAAAAGTGATGCAAAGAAAGTGGAATCATGGCTAGATAGGGGGAGTCCATGATAGGATAGGGTAAACAAACGTCCAACAAACCAACAACAAACAAACCATTGTTTGCTCCTTGGATTACACTTGACTCCAGGAGACTAAATGGCATGTGTCTCAGCAACAGAGTTATTGAATCTCGAAATTCAGCTAGACTTTTCTCTTGGTTTCAAGTTAAAAGAAATGCAGCTTTTTGCAAAGTATTTTGTCGGTGACTCGTTTGTTTTCATCATCACACACTTGAGCAAGAACACTGTGCTTGTTTCTAATTACTGCTTGTTACTAGTAGACTTTGTGACTGATATTTGCATGACATTTTATTTAAGACATGAGTTCCCCACTGTTTTCATAGTCTGCATGTACATTCTCCACACTGCATGCAAAGCAGTAAAACTAATTACAAGCTAATTACTAACTATTGGTAAAACCTTGACCATCTAACAAAATTAATGTATGAGATAGTGCAGTTTTTTGCAAGGAGGTCTTTAAATAAGTAACATGGTAACAGGATTGAATGATTCAACTATTTTAATGAATAGATCTAAAAGTACATTATTGACATTACAAATTGCATTTGGCAAAGAAAGATTATGTAAAAAAAAAGTAATTTCCAAATAACTAATTAGAAATTAATTAATAACTACTTTATAATTAATGCATGAATGCATACTTATACATGATCTATATGCATGACCTTACAGTGCTAAAATACGTCAATAAGCATAGCTTTAATAATAAAATGATTTTGCAGTATAAAGTTATATATATATATAAGAATATTAAGAATTTTATTCCTATGTGCTATAAACAAACCAAGATATGAGCTTTAAGTTGCATAAGAATGACATTAGTCAATGTAGAAATAAATAGGCAATCAACTTAGTCTGAAGGTAATATGCTGTGACTTTCCTGGTGCTAAGGATAAGCTGATGCTTGCTTAAAGAAACAGTAGGACAGTGAAGAACAGACTGCACATATCCAGTCCAGAAGGCATTGACTAAAGCATTTTAAAACTCAGAGCTAAATCGGTAGCCCAAAAGAAATTTGTCTTCTGTTCTTCTACTATCGAATCTTTTATTTTGCCTAGCTCAGGTTTTGCATCTGGCCAAACACGTTTTCATGTGTACCATGATGGACTGCACTAAATAATGTAATAGATTGTTATTATTGTTAATAGACTGTTATTCTATGTACACAGTTAAATGCAGGTATGTGCTTACATATGTGGGAGGTGAAAGAAAGTGCTCATAAGCAAAAGAAAACAGAAGTAACAGAAATAACATGTCATATAACCACAGCTCCATCAGCTCCATACACCGACTCACTGCAGAGAGAGAAAGCGATCATATTAAAACAGATTAGGAAACCAGGATCAGGTGGGTAACATCAGATAATATCCCTCTGCCCAGCCCTTCACACTGAACCAGTCTCCCTTGCTCAATATTTATACTGGAATTAATGCTCAGACTCTCTTCTGACTAATAGGTGTTTCTCTAGCACCTGTAAGTTGTGACATGAAGCTTGCTTACAAACCGACATCACATTACTTCTGATCTTTCATTGAAAAGTGAAACGTGATCAAATGTGAACTTTACTTTTCAAACTCCTCCGAGTGAAACAATAGGAGAGCCATAATTTGATTTCACAGTATGATGTACGGCACTGTCTAACAGAAGAAGGAAAACATAAATGGAAAACTCTCTAGCTTGAATCCAGCTAACTAGAAAGTATGTTTTATAATACATGTATAATACATTAATTTACTACATGGTGTTTGATGACATCAGCTAGTTATTGAGCTTAAAATGCAAATTAGTCTTACCTTGTTGTTCAGCTTCACTGCTGAGTATAAAGTATCAGCATCCACACTGGCTTTTTCTAATTAGAGCAAAATATCTTGAATTAAATAAATAAAAAAAAAGAAATCTATTAAATTTTAATATGAATTTCTGTACCTTTTTCTTGCATAGACGACTTCTTTGGTTTTACTTCAAGTTGAGCATAAGTCACATCACTACCACTGAGCTCAATGTCAGGATCTACAGAAGCAGAGAACAAAGACATCACACTGATCAACAGCTTCCTAATACATTAGTCATTACAGCATCAGGTCACACCACAGTGATGTTGTCCATTATAGTATTATAGTAAGAGTACCATGAAATCGATCATCAGTATAATAAAGGACAAATGTTTTTGATACATTTTTGATAGCATTAAAAATACTCTATATAATACTGTTTAATCTAAAGTACCATTGTTCCTCTCAGCTTTCTTTTCCTTCATGACCTGCGCGTAAGTGGCTTCGTTGCTCTCAGCTGCAGCTTCACCTGAACACAGTGCAGTGTGTTAGTCTCTACAAGAAACTTCTGTACTTTAATGTATAGAGTTAATCTAGAGTTAAATCTCCTAATGCCAGAGGAAATCACACTTTATATGCAATAAAGCTACCTGTTCTTCTCATATCTGCCTGTTCCACAGTGTCATAATTATTATCACTTCCTACAGTAAACAGAATAAATATATACATAAAAAAATATTAAATTAAATTTTAAAATGATTTTTAAAAATCAAATGTGGAAATAAACAGTCATTGAGACAGTGTCTGACCAGCCTGAAGTGGTGTGTGTCCTGACTGAGAGTCTTCAGCTCCTGATCGGCTCTGATTCAGTTCTGAGGTCTGATTGGTTTTCTGCTTTTCTATAGAGAGAGACAGATTCTGTATCTGAACAGGGTGTGAATACTAATGGAAACTTTTTTTACACAGTACTGAGTACAGTATACAGCTCTGTAGGGTAACTACAAATAACTAAAGAGTGAAGATTAGTTACAAATATTAACTGTATATAATGATAACAATTTTGTTAGATATGGATTACTGTGATTGTTCTGGCAACTATTAATTATATATTGTGCAATCTTCATTTTATTCCATACAGTGTAATCAGGACTCAATCAGAATTAAATAAAACAAATTAATTTCAATGTTTCTAATATTCTAAGCAAGATTTAGAAAGTAAGTTAAATAGATATAAAAAAAACTATGTAAAAATCCACTTTTTATGAATTTTATATTTCCAAATAACTTAATATTTGCTTAAAAAGTTAAAGAATTTATCAGACCTCTCTTTATTTTGCAGAACCCCAGCAGTAAGATTAATAAAAGGATCAGAAATGTCAAACTCAGTATAGAAGCTAAGGTAGTACTAGCGGACCTAGAACCTATAACAGAGGAAAAGAAGAAAGCAGGATTTAGTGCTGTAAATATCAACTGTCATTAAGAGAAAATCAACTCAGAAGAAATTGATTTCTCACGTCTGACTGAGACCCAGCTTTTCGGTGACTCTCGTCTCTCTGGGTGTTCACAGTGGTAGAAACCTTCATCTGACTTTGAGACAGTTTGGATGATCATCTCTCCTGTAGTCTGGTTCTGGAGAACTGTTCCATTTTTATAGAAAACAGTTGTGAGGTTTGAGGCATTAGATGTACGATTTAAACAGCGTAGAGTCAGAGGATGTCCCTCAGTCACAGGTTGGACAGGACTCTCCAGGATCACATCACCATCTAGAAGAGAGAATTTACACCACTGTTTGATTTCACTGTAAAACCCAGTTAAGTGTCTCATTGAACAGTTTTTCTCCAGTTAGAATCTCAGCTTTCTAAATATTCTGTAATGAATCATTTCCTTTTTCCTTTAACATTAAACACACTACATGAAGACTCACCATGCACTGTGATGTTGACAGGATTACTGTTTTCACCAGATTCAGACTCACACCAGTAAACTCCAGTGTAGGATGTGGAGAAGAAGCTGATGTTACTTGTAGATCCTGTAACTGATCCCCAGTGTGAACAATCTGACTCATTCTTACTGCGTGTGTATCGTCTCACTGTCCATCCAGTAGACTTACTCTGGTCCTCACAGCTCAGTGAGAGAGAGTCATTAGTAAAGTGTTGAGTTCTGCTGGGATTGATGATCAGAGACACTGGAGGAGATTCACCTTAAACACAGATCATTATAATTATTGTTATATATTATTATGGTTGTGTTTTAGTGGCATAACTTGAACTCATTTACTCCTCATTTAATTACACAGTGCTATATGAATGAGAATAATCCTCTACCAGTGCTTAGGGTTATTCAGCTGTGTAAAACATTCGTCATTCAGGAGGCTGAATATAAAGATTTTTACTTCAAACATTAACACAGCTGTGATTCTCCATAATTAAGTCAGGACCACTTTGTAAATGAAGGTTAGTGAGCATACAGTTAGTGTTGGCGGGATGGTTCTGTTCTGGGAGAATTTTTCCCATACCCCTGTCCGTGCGCCTGCGCCGGAAATGCGCGAAGTGCGCATAGCTTGTTACAGGTTTATTTTTTATTTATTTTATTTTTTTATGATGCATAAATAAATGGGGGCGATACGTGAAGATTTTAATCGGCGCTGGCGACAGGTTCTGGCTGGAGGAGTCGGGGACAGAGGAGGGTGTTGGATCGCAGCAGCAGCGATGCATAGGAGCGGCTCGAAGGCGAGGATTTAAAGGAGGGGAAATTACGGAAGTCGTGCCAGATTGGTGCGCCTCGTGGACAGCTGATTAGGAGCTGATGCAGCTTATTACGTGGCCTGCCTGAACTACCGCGATGCTTGATTTAAATTAATTGATGACATTTTTATATTTAATTTATGAAACTATATTTTAGTTAATTTAGTTATTCAGCTGTGTAAAACATTCCTCAATCAGAAGGCTAAATATATATATTTTTTTACATCAAACATTGATTATATTCAACATTCCAATAGACCATTGTTGTGTTTTCCTCACCAGTGATCCATACTGGATTTTTAGGGCTGTGGTTTGTGTTAAAGGGTCGTTCCCCTGTCTCTCCTCTACACCTATAAACTCCTGTGTGTTTAAGAGCAGCAGGACTGAGAGTGTAGGAACCACCAGATCCTCTGCTGCTGTCTGAGAGGAGCACTGGATTAGTCTTTATACAGCCAGGACTGGATCTACTGAGATTAACTCTGTACCAGCTGAATGTCCAGTCTGTAGGGGAGTTTGTAACTTTACAGCTTAGAGTTACTGAGTCTCCTTCAGTCAGCCAGCTGTGTGGAGATACACTCAGTTCTGGCCGTGGTCTCTCTGTTACACAGGAAATTCACAATTATTCTTATACATTTAAGTCATAAATACACAACAATCTCTCTATGTATAATAGATCATGTAAGGGGTGAGGAATAGTAAATTAAAATAACATTTATAAAGATACAATCATGTAATAAAGTAAATACCTATATAAGTCTAATTGTACTGTGTAATTAGAGGAGGCATTAGGAATGAGTTCATTCTTCTTGTCATCATCAGCTGGGGTTTTATTTATTTTGAATCTCTCCCTCATAAACACACAGTTAATTTCATGATTTGGTTTACAATAACATACAGAAAGTTTTATTAAATTATCATCTAATGAGATACATAATAGCAGGGGCAAGACACGATGAGATTTACTGCTTTAATGTTAGCTGTGTACTATTAATCACTGCCTCACTATAATTATACTGCATGTGTAAAACTATCCAGATGTTGTTGCCACAGACTCACCTGATACATTCAGTGTAACTGCATCACTCATCTCTGAGCTCTGAGAGTCTCCAATATGTCCTTTGCAGGTGTAGTTACCACTGTCCTTAACAGACTTGATACTGATCTCCTGCTGTGTGCTGTTTTTATACTGTCCGTCTTTCCCTCCTTCAGTTTGTAGACTGGAATTATTCTTAAACCAGATGTATGTCCACTTAATGTCTCCTCCCTCTATGTTACATCTGAGAGTGATATTCTCGCCAGTGTACACATGTTTTTCAGGCTTTATGGACAACACAGCTTTAGGTTGCCCTATAAAATAAATATGGTGTTAATAAACACACATAAAGAACTTTCTTGGTGCCATCATGTAGACTACAGAAGGTGGCAGAGCTTTCTGACCCACAGTTATGGAACAGTCTTCCAATTATTGTTGAGTCTCAGATCTGAACAGTCGATAAATAAGTTTGATATAGATTCAACTTCAAACCTTTAATGATACTTAAGACCCATTTTAACACATGTAACACTATTTGATTCAGTACTATGAAGTTATAGAAGAGTAATAATTTACAGTCAAACTATCCATTGTCACTCAGATGAGGATGTGTTCCCTAAAAGTCTGGTTTCTCTCAGCATCAGCCACACAATGTGTGAGAATACACAGAGAGTTCAAAGAAAAACTAACTGTTATACTGTAAGAGAAAAGACTAAATATAACTGAGATGAAGTGAATTCTGTTCTTCATACATGTAAAATTGCTTTTTTTAATGAAACTAAACTTTGTATGTCAATGTACAAACACTCCGTTCTCAGTTCTAATTCAAATCAGAAATGCACACATAAATAAATTAATTTAAATCATTTAAAATAAGGCAATATATAATATATATACTGTATACCTTCAGCATGTGTTTCTGGAATGAGTGAAATCAGCACTGAAACAAACAGAAACACACAACATGATGTAAACATAGAAAAGATACGGTGTATGACTGAAAGCAGAACAGCTTTGACAAACTAAACTCATGTACAGTAATAAAGGAATACGATATACTAATTTGCATAATTTATAAGTTAAGTGGAAAAGACTAAAGTAAATATCATGTTCTGCAAAGCGATTGAAAAATATTGATCAAGAGATGGGTATAAAAGTATTTCCAAAACAGTACATGTACCAGGTAACACTTTGAATATCATCATTCAGATGTGGAGAAAAACCTGACATCACCAATGTGGCCTTTGTGACCGAGAGTAACTGCACAAATCCACGAAACCTTTTTATTAAACATGTGGGGACGCTTTATTATTATTCTTATATTCTATAACAATAACAACTTACTGGTGTGGGTAGACTACCACAATCGCTCAAGATAATGATTACCGATCTCCTTCAATAAACTTGTTATAAAACCTTAATGACTTGAATATGTGCTCGGCCTCCGCTCACATCGAATAAATTAGGGCATTTACCTGTACAACTTTATTTTCCTCCATAAGCAACAAAGCAACTCGATACCTCTGTTTCCAGTCCGTTCATGCATCGGCTTCGAAAAGTTTAACTACTCAGGAGAGGTAAACTTTGCCATGGCGATGTACAATTCAGTCCTCGTAACAACTTGCAACCCAAAATACAGACTACTACTTAGTATTTGCTTCAAACACCACGTGGCGTTTGTTGCTTAGATTAACGACACAAATCACCGGCACTTAGTTGAATAATGCGTAACCTTTTTATTAAACATGTGCGGGATTAAAAAAAAAAGATGTTGTAGAGTGACCAACATTAACATTAAAGAAGTTGCAGGATTATCTGGCATGAACTGGTTTCCTCCAGCATGTGACAAAATACACAGATTACAGATTGAGCTTTTGTGTTATTTACTGATTATCATTGATCTTTGCTTATTCTTTTGGATTTATCTCTTATGCCTCACCGCAATTGTCCTTGGACTGCTTTGACATCGAAGTAAATAACTTTTTGGAGCTATTTCTGTTTGTCTTTTGTTCTGTTGTTGTTGTTGTATATTTTGCTTCACTATTTGATTTGCTGCTTTCTTTGTTCCCCACTCACTCCTTTCCTAGTGTGTCCTTAAACTCTCCCTACATCTGCATTTAACCTCTCAGAGTCTCTTTCGTGACTAATGCTCTCACACATCATTTAAACACCTCCTTCTGCTGAACACGATTAGCTGATTTAACAAAAAAGAAGCAAAACCACAACTGACAGCTTGTCTCTGCTTTCAGGCCTCTGTAACTTCCCTGTGTGTGCAAGGCTAATGAGATGTGTTTGTTTCTGCAAAAATTTTGCCTTTCATTGTGGAAGAGAGCATGCTGCATGTTCTGCATGATGCAATATTATTTCTTCAGGAAGCCCAAGTGTAGCTCTCAGTTAAAAATAAATATTGCACTCATAAAGACTGGGCAAGAACATAATAAATATATACTTCTTGTCTTTCCGAACACACTCTATTACCCAGGAGTCTCTTCTGCACAGACCTGGCTTTAATCTTTCTTTTTTTCCTCATATGGTTAATTTTTTTGATGAACTTTGTGTACAATACTTATTAGTGGAATTATGTTTCTCCACCATACTTAGGGTCATTTTTTAAAAGTCAATTATCTCCCTCACACATCATTTTCACACCTCCTTCTGCTGAAAAATTTGCTGAACCACAATTGGCAACTTGTCTCTGCTCACAGGCCTTTAACATCGTCACTGCCCTCTGTGTATCAAAGGCAATTGATGTGTGTATTTAACTGCAAAGTTGTTTTTAACACTAATAAGTAAATTATATAACCATAACAGTAAAAAACATGAAAATGTAGGTTGTAAGGCATTTTCTCAGTATGACTAGTTAATGCTAACATGTTTTTTTAAAAACATCTCTGTGTACCGGAAACAGCAGAAGCTCAACACAGCAGCTAAAGACATTTCAGTCACAACAATATTAATTATTATAAATTACATATGAAAGTACAAATGCAACTATTTTTTTTAGCAGATCAAATGATCATGAGAATTTGTCACATAGCAGCAGATGAAAGCAGGACAAAGAAGATAAGGTAAAGATTCCAACATTACTGAGTCATTTACACTCGTTAAATGACTTAAACCTTGTGTTTTATGCTTTCCCTACTTGTACTCTTACCTGTTGAACTATCATAGTTACTGAGAGTATTTTTACATCAAAATCACTAAACCCTTCTCATAACAGATATGGAGACACTGATCTACCTGAACAGTCATGATGAAGTACACACAATGTCCTAATCACACAATAAGATCATCACTCAGGACATTCAGACTGCAGATGAACAACTTTATACCCCACCACTCACTCTAATGAAGACACAAAGAGAACATTTACTCACAGAGCATCACAGGCAGTGAACTGAGCTCCATCCTGTCCCTCTAATGACTGACTGACTGACAGAGCAGTGGTGTGTGTTAAAGTTTTACCACTTCCTGTGTTCTGTTGTACTACTTGTATTTTAGTGGACACAGATACACACTCGGCAGTTTTTTTCATGTAACACATTAAAACTGATCTGTTAAGACTAATACTTTGCACAACATATGCCCCAATAATTGATCTGACTAGCAATGAATAAATATTTTGTTAAGCTAATATGCTAGCACATCAGCAGTCTTCTTTGCACATACATGTCTTCTTTGTTTAAATTCTGTCTATAAAATCCTGATGTTATACATGAGGAGGGCCCTTCCTCTCTCATGTTACATGTGGAGTGTTGGGTCTTGCTGCGCAACTAAACACAATAAATATGTGAAACCTTTTTTACTCTTGCCTGTGCCTACCAGTGTGATATTTTATGCTTAAATTCTCTCAAACCTCAAAACTTCCACTACAGGCCGGCGTTGTCGGCAGGATTCCGTGCTTGAGGATCGGCTATGGGAACTCCTGAGCACGCGAACTGCAGGCGACATGGAGGCTGTTAACTTTACCTCAAACTGCAAAATTGGCCATGAGCATGAGAGGACTCAGGAGTTCACCGTGAGCCGCCTCAACGCTGGAATCAAAAGTAATTGGACACGTGGAAGGTGAGAGAATTTTTTTTATTTGAATTGTAAAGTTGTAAGTGTTTTTCCAGAGAACCCTAGTTAAATTTATTACTGTTGAATAGTAAATCTATATTGTTGGTTGTCTCTGTGTGAAAAGGGCTGTAAAGACAGGATTTAGATCTGGATCTGTCGATAAGTCAGGTACCTGGATTGGCACCTAGTGCATGGCCTAGAAATAAAAAGTAAAGCACGGCACTAATCTGGGATTAGGTGCTAAAGGTGTCTTGTTTGCGAGGTTTTCAGAAAACTCGCCGCTAAGAGCTGACGAGCTCGGCGTAGACTCTCCGGAGAGCAAGGCAGGTTAGGGGAAAATAGAAAAGGCCAAAACAAAAGATAAAGTACACACACACACACATCACAGAGTACAGGCACAGAGACTGTCAACATTAAACTAAGATGGGCAACAGTAAGCAAGCTCAGTAAAAACACAGTGTGTGTCAAATGACCTAATATGAATTATATGAGAACTAATTATGGTCCTGATTCTGTATCACAAATAATGTGATGAGTGACGGAGTGTGTCTTCGCTGATGGAAGCAGTGTTAGCCTGAAACACTCACAGAAATATTATCTACTCCAAATTGAAAAAGATAAGAAGACGAAGAGGGTAAATGTAAAGGACATCTTTTCACATGTGAGGAGAAAGTTTTAAGAAAAGCACAATCTAATCCAAAGAGATTATTTACACAATATTTACAGAATACACAGAGTACAATGAGAAGCTCACAAAGTCTCCAGTTTCTTAAGTCTTTTTTCAGATGATTCTGACCTGGATGGACCGCCTCCTCGACCACGTCTGGGAGCGGCTACGTCATGTCAACAGGTGTGCACTTCAGAGAGGAAAACAGAAGGAGAATGCTGATCCTGAGCCAGTTGAAGAAAAGGCTTCGACTTTGGACGTTAAACAGCAACTTCAGAGTGTGATTAAAATGCCCATGGTGGAAGTAGTGGGGAAGGATGGAGACCCCATGCTAGTACACCGTCCCTGGGCACTAAAGGACATTGAGCATGCTCATGCTCAAGAAAACAGAGTTATACAAAACAATCCAACGCCCAAAATAACGAAACTAATGTCATTTTTAGACATGTGTTCTTATTGCAGAACCTTTATACATAATTATGCAATCCTCGAGGCTCCCTTGAGTGCAATGGCTCATGGGAAGGGTCTACAGGTCCACAGTGCACTTAGTAGGACATCTGAAAAAGAAAAGGCCTTTGTAAGAGTTGAAACTAAACTTACAATCCACACCCAGATTAGATATACCAGGTCCAAACTAAATTATTCATGCAGATAGTAGATCTATATGTGTGAATAAAAAAGTGGAAGTATGAGATCAGTATTATGGCAAAATCATGAAGGAAAAATTAAGGCCAGTAGACATTTTTTAAACTAAACTGGATCCAGTGGCAGTGGGACTGCCTTAGTATTTAGGGTCTGTAGGAACAGCTAAAAAGGCAATAAATGCTTCAATGTACATCAAAGACATTGTAGAATACAGTGAAATTACCCTATATGTCTACAGCACGATGGCTGAGATTTCACACTATTTTACTTGAACTGCCAAATGTTAAAATAAAACACTGTACTGTACTAATGTCATGACGCGTGGTAAGGAAGCGGACCCAAGCGCAGGATAGCCAAACAAACAGGATTTAATAATAGAGGAACACGAAACAGGACACAGGACACAGACTAGAGACAGGACAAAGACCAAAGTAGATTCCACGCTGCACAAGGCAACGCGGCACAGTTAAATAGACAGGTTAATAACAATGGGAAACAGGTGTGTAGACAGGGAGGAGCAGACGAAGGCGGGGCAGACACGTGACGAGAAACGTAAACAAACAACTGCACGTAGCCAAAGTAAGGGCTGAATCATGACAGCTAAACTCTGTCAGTCTTCTTTCACAGAAGTTGATGGAGAACATCACGACCATGTAACAGTTGTAAATTAAATTTGCAGGTCTAATTTGCAGGAGACACCATACAGACCTTGAACTATTTGTAAATGGATCAGCCTTCAGAAACTAGAAAACAGGTTGTAGCTGTTTAAGATATGCAGCAGTCAATTAATATGTAATAGTGAAAGCTTAATCATTATGAGGAAACCTCTCTGAATAAGATTTTTTTATTAGATGAAATTATTTGAATAAATCCGATCAGGCATATGGTAAATATTGGTATTAAAAAATAGGTGGCAGTAAACATTTATATCAAATGAAACATTGTGATAAACAACACTTTTATTTTAAAAATAGACCATTTTAAACACACAGACACAAAAAAACTTGCATAGTTTTTATGTCTTAGATATTTTTGTATTAACTTTAGCGATTTCTGGCTCAGAAAAAACAAATAATAAAAAAATCTATTTATTGTCCAAAAGTTTGATTCTTGTGATTAATATGTATTTTTGTGTTAAAAGTGCAGTTTGAAACACAAACAGGGTGTAACGTGTCTGTCTGTGTTTCCCCTTGTTTCTCTGCCGTCTCTCCTTGATGTTAATTGTTTGCTCCACCCACTCATTCCTTACCATGGACATTAATTGCATTCCATCTCTTCCCCAGGTGTTTTGTCTTTGTCTCTGATTGTCTCTGCTTTGTGATTGGTCCCTGTTTACTATATATACACTGTTTGTTCATTCCCCTGTTGTGAGTCGTTGTTGGTGTTTAGTGTATTCTGTTGCCTGTTCCTGTTCCCTGTCCCGTTCAGTGTTTTGCCTGCCTGTTTATGTTTTGTTTATTAAATGAGTAACTGCAATTGGATCCTCACTTGCCTTTCTTTCACCATGTCACTTTGTGACACAGGGATTGTGTATTATGAAGTCAATGCTAATGGAAGGCCACAGATTAAGATTTTTTCAAAATAGTTTTTGTTTATTTATTTTGTTTGTTTATTTATTATATAAAATTTTCCTTTGTATTCATACTGAATCTCTGTCACCCAGTATCATTCATTTGGCAAGAGAATACAGGTCATACACATATAATATTTCTTTTCTACAACATTAGAAGGATTCGGCCATTTTTGTCCACACAGACTGCTCAGGTACTTGTTCAGTCTCTTGTCATTTCTAGACTGGATTACTGCAATGCACTGCTGGCAGGTCTACCTATGAACACAATTTGTCCTCTGCAAATGATCCAAAATGCAACTGCCCGGCTTGTCTTCAACCTGCCAAAGTTCTCACATACCATCCCGTTGCTGTGATCCCTACACTGGCTTCCGGTAGCTGCACGCATCATATTCAAAACACTGATGCTGGCCTACAAAGCCAAAAATGGACCAGCTCCCTCTTACCTCAAAGCCCTCATCATTCCTCGCACTGCAACCGCACAGCACTGCTCGACTGGTTCCACCATCTCTCAGGGTAAGAGGCAAGCATACTACAAGACTCTTCTCTGTTCTGGCACCAAGGTGGTGGAATGAACTTCCCTAAAGGTCCGGACAGCTGAGTCACTGGTTATTTTCAAGCGGCGGTTGAAGACCTACTTATTCTTATTCTTTCTTTATCTTTTGCATTAAAAAAACAAAAAAAAAATACAACCTTTGACACTTTTTCATTGCAACTTTGAACAAAAGTTTTAAAATGGTATCTTCAGTATGTAACCTAGTGAGCCAGCATTAAGGTATTCAATGTTAGAGTACGTCTAAATTTAAAAGGCTTCTCCATTGCCTTGTTGAGAAATTTATACATTTATAAAATATATAAAACTGAGATTGAGCTTACATTAGCGTCTTTACACACATATTCCAGGATCCTGAAGTTTGTGTTGTGTCTGTTAAAGAAACTGAAAGCTAGTGAGATTTATTACTTTCCTTTTTTCAGTGTGACATCATGGAGCCACGTCCACTATTGTTAAATGTTTTAGCCACCAGATGGCGACATTCGCCTATCCAAGTGTTTTTATTTTCTCTCTTCTCATCAAAGTATTTAAAAAGCTTTTTCTCAGGTTGTCCAGTTTGCTCTAATGCTAACCTGGATGGTGTGCTTGGAGAAAGGAATATTAAGACTGAATATCATTGTGCATCTGTCATTGTACCTGATAAACCCAGAAAACTAGAGTGGTGAGAGGTAAAATAAAGCAAATAAAGAAACTGGTGTGGAACACATAGATGTGAAAGCTACCCTGTTAATAGGTTTTTCAAGTTTAGAAGGCATTTTCATTTCTGTTCCATGTTGGGAATTACAAGATGCAACCTTAAATCAAACATCCAAACCTCCATCCATCTAAACACACAGAGCAGCAGGTCTAGGGATTTTAGTCAAGTCAAGAAGCTTTTATTGTCATTTCAACCATATATAGCTGTTGCAGTACACAGTGAAATGAGACAATGTTTCTCCAGGACCATGGTGCTACATTGACAGAATCAAAGACATAGCTAAGGACTTAGTAAGTAAGTCTTAGCCACATAAAGTGCCTAGTGCAAACAGTGCAGGACAAGACAAAAAGACAGATAGACAGTGCAGGACAAAAAGACAGTGCAAACAAAAAATACAAGAGATCACACAAAAGACAATACACAATAAACAGAATCTGTGCAGACCAGTGTACATACTCTATGTTCAAACAATATTGCGTGTGAGGAAACATTGGAATAAACATTAGTATTATAGCAGAAGTTACATGATACTTATATTACATGTAAAGTATTGTGCAAAACAGCAATCAGCTGAGATGTGAAACAGTTTCAGATTTATTTAAAGTGTTGTGTTAGTCCTGTACATCAGTGTACCTGTGTGAAGACATGCAGAAAGAGTAATAACACTCTTTGATTCCTTATTTACTCCTGACCTTCACTGCACTGAGATCCTCTACTGACACTGAATAATACTGCAGGATCCATATAACCATAACAGTAACAAAAATGAAAATGTAGGTTGAAAGGCATTTTCTCAGTATGTCTAGCTGTATGCTCACATGGTTTTATTAAAACCTTTCTGTGTACCAGAAACACCAGCAGAAGCTCAACACAGCAGCTAAAGACATTTCAGTCACAGAGCAGCAGATGAAAGCAGGACAAATAAGATAAGGTACAGATTCCAACATTACTGTCCAACATTTACTCTCATTGGATGACTTAAACCCTGTGTTTTATGCTTTCTCTACTTGTACTCTTACCTGTTGAACTATCATAGTTACTGAGAGTATTTACACATCAAACTAAACCCTTCTTATAACAGACATGGAGTTCTTTTGAATTCCCTGCAGTTTCAGTTACCTCTCCAATCAACCTCATCATCGTCGTCATCTACCATCCACATTTTACAGAGACTGCCCTTTTGGCTGTTTCTAAGAAACTACATGCATCACTACATGCGTCACCTGTCCTCATCCTCCTCAACCTTTCGGCAGCATTTGTTGCAGTCAACGACAAGACACTCTTGTCACACCTCTTCTTTTCTCCTTAGATCCTTACTATCTTGTAAGTTATTTCCTCACATGGGTTCTCTTGTCATTACTTTGCTGATGTCACTCAATTTATCCTATCCTTTTTCCCCTAATATACCACATCTTCTGCTCAAATTTCAGAATGTCTAGCAGACATATCATCATGTCAGCTCATCAGTTGAAGCACAATCATTGGATTGAGCAGTGCAGAATCCTCTGTTGTCTTCTGTTTTGTCCTGTCGCCAGTCTGTGTCCATGTTTCATGTTTTTTTTTTAGTTAATAAATCCCTGTTTTATTTACGCTATCCTGCACTCGGGTCCGTTTTTACCCCCGCATATTTGCATACCAAATTGTCTGTATATAAGTGTAAAAAGTACATTAATTAATTTTATTTCACTCTCCAGTGTTTACAATAATTTAGAAATACACTGTGTTTTTTCCCAAAAAAGTGTAGGTTCCTTTTTGAGTCTGGTTCCTCTCATGATCTCATACAACCTAAGGGAATTTTTCCTTGCCACAGTCACCCCAGGCTTGCTCATTAGAGATAAATGAGAACAAATTTACATAATAAAATTGACACAGCATTCTGTGTTTGAATAGTAAACCTAAAATTCTGTTCTACTTGTTCCATCTTTTAGTATCTCTGACCAAAAAAAAATCCAGAGTTTAAGTTATCCTTTGGACAGGTTTCAGCAAAGCATTATTTTCAAAAAGAAATCTAGGCACCTAGATAGGACCCAGTGAGCCTCCAAAGGCCAACAGTGCAGCCTCCAGCACCAAGCTCTCTCTAGAGGCTGACAGGTGGCCTCCAGCTCAGAGACCCCTCCAGAGGTTGACAAGGTGGCCTTCAGGTGGCCCAACAGATGCTGCCATTCTGGAGCCCAACTTTTGCTTTCCACATGAACATCATGAAAATGGTGTTCATGTATACGAGCACAAAACAATGATACAGTACAGAAACCATGCCACAGTCAACATGACAATTTGCTGGGGAAGGTAAGCAATCGCTGCTTGCTGTGTGGACCAGGCCATCCAGGCCTCCCAGTTTCTGAGGGCTGGAAAAGGGTAAAGCAAAAGTGATGCAAAGAAAGTGGAATCATGGCTAGATGGTGGGAGTCCATGATAGGAGAGGGTAAACAATCCTCCGACAAACCAACAACAAACAAACCAAGCTGGCTAGATTTCCAGTCCACCCCACTCTCCAATGTTTGCATATTGGATTACACTTGGCTCCAGGAGACTACATGGCATGTGTTTAGAGATTGCTGCACCTTTGTTCTGATAGAGAAGTGGCTCAGAAACAGAGTTCTTGAATCTCGAAATTCAGCTAGACTTCTCTCTTGGTTTCAAGTTAAAAGAAATGCAGCTTTTTGCACAAAGTATTTTGTTGGGGACTCGTTTGTTTACATCATAACAGACTTGAGCAAGAACACTGTGCTTGTTTCATTGTTAATTACTGCTTGTTACTGGTAGACTTTGTGACTGATATATGCATGACATTTTATTTAAGACATGAGTTCCCCACTGTTTTCATAGTCTGCGTGTACCTTCTCCACACTGCATGCAAAGCACCAAAACTAATTACAAGCTAATTACTAACTATTGGTAAAAACTTGACCGCCAAACAAAATTAATGTAGGAAATGGTGCAGTTTTTTTGCAAGGAGGTCTTTAAATAAGTCACATGGTAACAGGATTGAATGATTCAACTATTTTAATTAATGAATAGATCTAAAAGTACATTATTGACATTACAAATTGCAGTTGGCAAAGAAAGATTATGTAAAAAAAAGTAATTTTCAAATAACTAATTAGAAATTCATTAATAACTACTTTATAACTAATTCATAAATGCATACTTATACATCTATATGCATGTCCTTACAGTGCTAAAATAAGCTTCTTAAGTCAAATAACTATAGCTTAATAATAAAAGGATTTTGCAGTATATATATATACATTTTAAGAATTATTTGTTATATTCTATAAACAAAACAAGATATGAGCTTTATATGGCATAAGAATGACAGTCAACGTAGAATTTAATAGCCAACCAATTTAGTCTAAGTAAGTATGAAGGTAATATGCTGTGACTTTCCTGGTGCTAAGGGTAAGCTGAAGGTTGCTTAAAGAAACAGCAGGACAGTGAAGAACAGACTGCAAGTATCCAGTCTAGAAGGCATTGACTAAAGCATTTAAAACTCATAGCTAAATCTGTACTCCAAGAGAAGTTTGTCTTCTGTTCTTCTTCTATTGAGCCTTTTAATTTGCCTAGCTCTGTCAGCGCACTCATCCGAAGCTCACCTTCGCGGCGCACTCTGGTGACGTCATTCCCTGTCGCATGACTTTTATACTCGGCAGTGCTATTTAAGCACGCCGTTCATGCTTGATTCTCGCCAGATGATCTCTGTCATATTTTTCCTACCCTGTCAGATGTTATACGCCCACTTCCGGGCGGCAGCCATCTTGGCTGTGGCACTTCCGGGTTACACTAATTTATAATCCACCTCACTATATAAGCACGCGGTCTGCAAACACTCCTTGCCAGATTGTCTCATCGCGTTACCGATCGTGTATGCCTTTCCGGCCTGTAAGTTTCACTTTCATTTTTCCGTGTTGGATTTCAGCCGGGTGTGTGTCAAACCGTGGATTTTCCCTTTTGTTATTTTTTGGATTACTCATTTTTGCCTTTGTCAGCCAGAGACACTTTTTTGTATTTTTGCTTATTTCATTTGTGGATCAGTCCTATTTTTCTGACATTTTGGTGGGATTTATTTTTTGTTTTTCCTTCTGTGGGCCTTGTTGGATTATTCATTTGTTTTCTTCAAGATTTTTTCCTGGACTCGCTCTTCTTGATTTTGTTTGTGGATTCTTCTCTTAGTCTCTTGTTGGAACATTTTGCTTGGCCTGTTTTTTCTGTGACTATTTGTTTCTGTGTTGGATTATTCCCTGACATTATTAACATTCCCTTATTAAATCTATTTTTTGTGGAAGTCGTATGTGTTCTGCATTTTTGGGTCCATACCCCCCTGCATCCTGACAGTACAATCTGGCCAACCATGGACTCAGCAGAAGCACCAGACTTGCCCACTATTCTCTCGAACCTATCACAATCTTCTGCAGCCCATGAGAAGCAGTTACAGGATCTCACCAAAGTCACTCATGAACTCATACGACGTGTTGGCTCTCTCTCCAGTCCTGCTGCCTCAGCCCCCACACCACCCGAAACTCCTCCAGTCATGCCCCCGGTCCGAGAGCCACATCTGCTACCTCCTGAACACTTCAATGGTGAACCAGGATTGTGCCGAGCCTTCCTCATGCAATGTGCGGTCGTCTTTGAGCTCCAACCCTCCTCTTTTCCCTCAGAGCGCTCCAGAGTGGCCTACATTATCTCCCTCCTGTCTGGCAAGGCAACGTTGTGGGCCACTGCAGAATGGGAACGGCAGTCACCCATCTGCTCCTCAGTCGAAGCTTTCTCCTCTGAATTACGGAGGGTTTTTGACACCACGCTCCCGCAGCAAGATGCGGCCCGGACACTGTTCGAGACTGCACAGGGAAGCTGTTCGGTGGCAGAGTATGCAGTCGGGTTCTGCACAGCCGCGGCTGATAGTGGATGGAATCCCACGGCTCTCTATGACGCCTTCTATCGGGGACTCTCTCCTGAGCTTAAGGACGAACTCGCTGGCCGGGAGCTACCCCATGGATTGGATGATCTCATTTCTCTAGCCACTCGAGTCGACCGAAGGATCCGGGAGCGAAGGGCTGTGAGAACTCCTCAGCATGTCTGGAGAACTACCCCTCACCCCAGCTTTTCTCCTCTGCCAAATTCCCCACAACCCTCATCCTCTGCCACACCCATGGAAATTGGTCGGTGGCACATTCCAGCCAGTGAGAAGGAGAGGCGCATGGTCAACGGACTATGCCTATACTGTGGACAGGCTGGGCATATGGCCTTCTCTTGCCCGGCAAAAGGTCAGGCTCGCCATTGAGCAAGGGGGCAGTGGTGAGCCAACAGCACTCAGTCCCTTCTAAGCCTCTTCTAAAGCTTCGGATCACGCTTGACAGCCAGACTCACGACTTGGCGGCCTTTTTAGATTCAGGAGCTGATTCACAATTCATGGACCGTGAACTGGTACATCAACTGGGTATTGAGACTGAACGTTTGCCTTGTTCACTCATCGTTCGTGCCCTGGATGGTCATATCCTCCATCAGGCCACTCATCGCACCAAGCTGCTCCAAGTCACCATAGCAGAACATCATCATGAGAGGCTGTCATTTCTGGTCATTGCTTCCCCTCAGACACCTGTCATGTTGGGCTTCCCGTGGCTTTGCCAACACAATCCTCATCTGGACTGGAGCAGTGGGTGTGTCCTTAAGTGGGGTACCTATTGTCAATCTCACTGTCTCCAGCCCCCTGCACCCAGTTCCTCCTCTGACCCCAATGATTCTCCGGACCTCAGTTCAGTGCCGCCTGTTTACCATGACTTCAAGAGGGTTTTCAGTAAAGCACAGGCCTCCTCCTTACCCCCCCACCGACCACTCGATTGCGCCATTGATCTCCTTCCCGGGACTTCTCCTCCTCGTGGTCGTCTATTCAGCCTCACAGGGCCAGAAAGGGAGGCCATGACTACATACATTCAGGAATCACTGGCTGCTGGTCTTATTCGTCCGTCCTCCTCCCCGGCTGGAGCCGGGTTCTTCTTTGTCGGTAAGAAGGATGGTTCACTGCGACCCTGCATTGACTATAGGTCACTTAATGCCATAACAATTAAGAACCGATACCCACTGCCTCTTATGTCTTCTGCTTTTGAACTGCTCCAGGGGGCCACTATCTTTTCCAAACTCGATCTCCGGAACGCCTATCATCTGGTGCGCATCAGGGAGGGTGATGAGTGGAAGACTGCTTTTAACACTCCCACTGGTCATTATGAATATCTTGTCATGCCGTTCGGCCTCACCAATGCCCCGACGGTGTTTCAGGCGCTGGTAAACGACGTTCTACGGGAGATGCTTAACCAGTACGTCTTTGTATATCTCGACGATATACTCATCTTTTCCCGTTCCCTGGAGGAACATCAAGTGCATGTCCGGACCGTGTTGCAACGCTTGCAGGAGAATCATTTGTTTGTAAAGGCTGAGAAATGCGAGTTTAATGTTAAACAGACCACCTTCCTGGGGTTTGTTCTCTCAGTAGGCAGCATCCAGATGGATCCAGTTCGTATTACGGCAGTCAAGGATTGGCCACGCCCTAGGTCACGCAAGGAGCTTCAAAGGTTCTTAGGATTTGCCAACTTTTATCGGCGATTTATACGGGGCTTCAGTGGGGTTGCCGCCCCTCTCCATCGGCTCACCTCCACTCTTCAGACCTTCACCTGGAACTCGGAGGCCGAGCTGGCCTTTAATAGGCTTAAGGAGCTCTTCACCTCTGCCCCCATATTGACTCTACCTGATCCAGCCCTCCAGTTTATCGTTGAAGTCGATGCATCTAATCAGGGGGTAGGAGCCGTTCTCTCTCAGAGGTCATCCAAGGACAATCGGGTCCACCCCTGTGCCTTCTTCTCTCGCCGTCTCACCCCAGCAGAACGGAACTATGCCATTGGGGACCGGGAGCTTCTGGCTGTTAAACTCGCCCTTGAGGAGTGGCGTCACTGGTTGGAGGGGGCGAATCAACCTTTCATTGTTTGGACCGACCACCGCAACTTGGAATATCTCAGAACGGCCAAACGTCTGAACGCACGGCAAGCTCGCTGGGGTCTCTTCTTTGGCCGGTTTAACTTCACCCTGTCTTATCGTCCAGGATCCAAGAATGGTAAACCTGATGCCCTGTCACGCTTATACTCCCCAGAAGAGGAGGATTGTAGCACCGAAAGTGTCCTTCCCACTTCAGTGACCGTCCGGATTCTTCAACTAGATATCGAGAGGAAGGTCCGTCAGGCCACCTCTGGGCAAGCCACTCCCAGCAATTGTCCTGCAAACAGACTTTTTGTCCCCAATAGTCTACGCTCCCAGGTTCTCCAGGGATGTCATTGCTCGCCTTTTTTCTGTCACCCCGGTGTGTCCCGCACCTTGGCAACCGTTCAACAGCGGTTCTGGTGGCCCACCCTCCGCCGGGACGTTCGCCAGTTTGTGGGGGCATGTACCACCTGTGCTCAACATAAGAGCTCTCATACTCCACCTGCTGGGTTCCTTTGTCCTCTTCCTGTCCCTCGTCGACTGTGGTCTCACATTGCCGTGGATTTTATTACTGGATTACCTCCCTCGGCTGGCCAGACCACCATCCTCTCTGTCATGGATCGGTTCTCGAAGATGGTGCACTTTGTATCATTACCCAAGCTCCCTTCTGCCAAGGAGACTGCTCTGCTTCTCCTCCAGCACGTCTTTCGACTGCATGGCTTGCCTAGGGACATTGTTTCTGATCGAGGACCTCAGTTCACATCAGGATTCTGGCGAGAGTTCTGTCGACTACTGGGGGCCTCAGTCAGCCTGTCATCTGGATTCCACCCCCAGACCAATGGTCAGGTTGAGCGTTGTAATCAAGATTTGGAGGCAGGTCTTCGCATCTTATGTGCTGAGCAACCTGAGTCCTGGTCCACCAAGTTGGTATGGGTGGAGTACGCCCACAACTCCTTGCCCTCCTCAGCCACAGGCATGTCTCCGTTCCAAGCTGCTTATGGATACCAACCACCTCTTTTTTCATCCCAAGAATTCGAGGCTTCTGTCCCCTCTGCTCTCGCCCTAGCCAAACGTTGCCGTCACACCTGGAGAAGAGCTCGTGAGGTGCTTCTTAAGTCCTCACAGAACTATGCCCGGTGGGCTAACAGCAACCGGCGTCCGGCACCTAAGTACCGTGTCGGCCAAAGGGTATGGCTATGCACCAAGGACCTTCCTATCAAGGGGTCTTGTCGCAAGCTCACTCCTCGCTTTGTCGGACCATTCCCCATCGCCAAGATACTCAACCCAGTAGCCGTACGTCTCGAGCTTCCTAGCAGCTTACGTATACATCCCACTTTCCATGTGTCTCGCCTCAAGCCCGTTCAGGCCTGCTCTTTGGTTCCCTCCTCCAGACCCCCTCCACCCGCCTGGTTCATTGATGGGGGCCCTGCTTTCACTGTCCGGCGCCTCCTACGCTCCAGGCATCGTGGGAGGGGTATACAGTACCTGGTCGATTGGGAAGGCTATGGCCCTGAGGAGCGTTCTTGGGTACCAGCTCGTCACATCCTTGATCCTGACCTCATCACCGAGTTCCACAGATTGCATCCCGACCAGCCTGGTCGGTCGTCGTGAGACGCCCATAGGAGGGAGGGTACTCTCATATTTTTCCTACCCTGTCAGATGTTATACGCCCACTTCCGGGCGGCAGCCATCTTGGCTGTGGCACTTCCGGGTTACACTAATTTATAATCCACCTCACTATATAAGCACGTGGTCTGCAAACACTCCTTGCCAGATTGTCTCATCGCGTTACCGATCGTGTATGCCTTTCCAGCCTGTAAGTTTCACTTTCATTTTTCCGTGTTGGATTTCAGCCGGGTGTGTGTCAAACCGTGGATTTTCCCTTTTGTTATTTTTTGGATTACTCATTTTTGCCTTTGTCAGCCAGAGACACTTTTTTGTATTTTTGCTTATTTCATTTGTGGATCAGTCCTATTTTTCTGACATTTTGGTGGGATTTATTTTTTGTTTTTCCTTCTGTGGACTTAAGGGCCTTGTTGGATTATTCATTTGTTTTCTTCAAGATTTTTTCCTGGACTCGCTCTTCTTGATTTTGTTTGTGGATTCTTCTCTTAGTCTCTTGTTGGAACATTTTGCTTGGCCTGTTTTTTCTGTGACTATTTGTTTCTGTGTTGGATTATTCCCTGACATTATTAACATTCCCTTATTAAATCTATTTTTTGTGGAAGTCGTATGTGTTCTGCATTTTTGGGTCCATACCCCCCTGCATCCTGACATCTCTCGTCGCTACGTCGCTTTGTTGAGTCACTCCTGCCAGCCTCCAGTCCGAGTGTTATCTGTGCCTCGCGTTTTCTATTTCCGTGTGGATTTTCCCGTCTCAGATTATCTTTTTTTTCCTGTCATTCCTTACGTGAGTTTTTTTCTTTCGTTTTCATCCTCTGCTGCCGGTTGTTTTGTTTCCGTTTTTTGCGCTCCGGTTATTGACATTTCGGATTAACCTTTTTCCGATGTGGATTACTGCCTTTTTCTGATTGGATTATTTTTTTTTCTCGTCATATCGGACTTCCGGTTTCTAGACTGTTACGCCATGGCGTCAGACTATCCATTTGCCGCTGCGTTCTGTAGGGGGTTCAGCCCAAGACTTTGCCTGGTTACATTCTGTGCATTTATGCTTTCATATATAGACATTTATTACTATCCTTTATGTTAATAAATTTTCTTTTTTTTGGACCCTGGCCTGCGTTTGGGTTCTCCTTCCCAGCACCCTCATCTGTTTCACTGATAGTATCATCTGGCCAATAATGAACCCAGCAGGATCTCAGGAGATGCAGTCCCAGCTCGACTCCTTGTCCAAATCCTCCGCTGCGCATGAGCGCCAACTCAAAGAGATAGCCGCATCCACCAGTGAGCTCATTCGGCACATGAGCATGCTCACCACGACACAGGCCTCCTCGCCTTTTACGAGGCCACCTGCCCAGCCCGCCCGACCCGTGGTCGAGCAGAACATAAACCCCATTCGGGAGCCACATCTGCCCCATCCCGAGCGTTTTTCTGGTGAGGCGGGACTTTGCCGTGCATTTTTGATGCAGTGCTCAGTGATCTTCGAGCTCCAACCCTCCTCCTTCCCTTCGGATCGGTCTAAGGTAGCGTACGTTATCTCTTTGTTATCTGGGAAGGCCAAGATATGGGCAACAGCAGAGTGGGAACGTCAGTCAGTCATCTGCTTCTCGTTCTATGCCTTTTCGGCTGAGCTGCGCAAGGTTTTCGACTCCACTCTGCCTAAGATGGACGCCACTCGAGCCTTGTTCGAATCATCTCAGGGGTCCCGCTCAGTGGCTGAGTATGCTGTGGATGCCCCACGGCGCTCTACGACGCGTTCTACCACGGCTTGTCCCCCCAGGTGAAGGATGAACTCGCGGCCCGAGAACTCCCTCAAGAGCTTGACGACCTGGTTTGTCTGGCAACCAGGATCGATCGCTGTATCCAGGAACGAAGAGAGGAGGGACGCCCAACCCGTTCCTGGCATCCCAGAACCCCGTATGCCAAGCCCCCTGTCGAACCAGACAGGTCATATGGGCCTCCCAGAAACCCATATGTCAAGACCCGCTCGGAGTCTTACAGATCACACTCGCCTCCACCTCCTCAACTCATGGAGATAGGACGGCGTCTCCTGTCCGCAGCAGAGAAGGAGCGGCGCCAGGCCCACGACCTCTGTCTCTACTGTGGCAAGGCAAGACACTTTGCCTTCGCATGCCCAGCAAAAGACAGGGCTCGCCATTGACGGAGGAGCCCGCGGCGAGCCTCTGGTGTTTAGCCTCCCCCAAGCCACTTCTCCGAGCCCGTTTCCAGATCAAGAGCCAAGAACATGATCTAGCGGTCTTCGTTGACTCTGGAGCTGACGCGGAGTTCCTTGATGAGGAGTTAGTGCGTCAGCTGGAGATCGAGACTGAACCTCTACCCGCCAGTCTCCAGGTACGGGCCCTGGATGGCCATATCCTTCACCGAGCTCGCTACCGCACCAAGCCCCTGCTGGTGTCCGTCACCAATGAACACATGGAGTGGATCTCCTTCCTCGTTATCCCTTCGCCACACGCACCAGTCATGTTTGGATTACCTTGGCTGCAGAAACATAACCCTCACCTGGATTGGTCCAGTGGCCGGGTCCTTGGTTGGGGGATCTACTGCCAGGCTCATTGCCTGACCACCTTGGCACCCCGCTCGTTATCAGTCAAGGAGGACCTGCCCCCCGATCTCTCTCTGGTGCCTGCTGAATACCATGATCTGGGACAAGTGTTCAGTAGAGCTTGTGCCACTTCCCTACCACCACACAGACCTTATGACTGTGCTATCGACCTCCTGCCAGGCACTGCCCCCCCCGGGGGAGCCTGTACCACCTATCCAAGCCTGAAAGGGAAGCCATGACCCAGTATATACAGGAGTCCTTAGAGTCAGGCATTATCCGCCCGTCTTCATCCCCAGCCGGTGCGGGTTTTTTCTTTGTGGAGAAGAAGGATGGGACTCTACGACCCCGTATTGACTATCGGGGTCTGAACGCCATCACCATTAAAAATCGCTACCCATTGCCTCTCATGGCCTCCGCTTTTGAGCTCCTTCAGGGGGCCACCATTTTCTCCAAGCTGGACCTTCGGAACGCCTATCACCTAGTCCGCATCCGTGAGGGCGACGAATGGAAGACCGCATTCAACACTCCCACTGGCCATTACGAGTACCGGGTGATGCCGTTTGGCCTCACCAATGCCCCAGCAGTATTCCAAGCACTGGTTAACGACGTTTTACGGGACATGTTAAACCTATTTGTGTTTGTTTACTTGGACGACATCCTCATTTTTTCCCACACACCGTAGGAACACATCCGTCACATCCGTGCAGTGCTCCAGAGGCTTTTGCAGAACCAGTTATATGTGAAGGCTGAGAAATGTGATTTCCATGTCACGAAAACCACCTTCTTGGGTTTCATTCTGGCAGCAGGGAGTGTTCGGATGGATCCTGACAGAATCAAGGCTGTTAGGGACTGGCCCTGCCCTGGAACACGTAAGCAGCTCCAGCAGTTCTTGGGATTCGCTAATTTCTATCGGCGATCCATCCGGGGTTACAGCTCGGTTGCTGCACCCTTGCACCAGCTCACTTCTCCTCTTCAACCTTATTCTTGGGGGCCTCAAGCCGAGCAAGCCTTCAAGAAGCTGAAGCAGCTTTTTACCTCTGCCCCCATCCTCTCCTTGCCGGATTCCACGCGACAATTTGTGGTTGAGGTTGATGCATCTGATACCGGAGTTGGGGCCGTTTTGTCTCAAAGGGACGTCAAGGACAATAAACTTCACCCGTGTGCTTTCTTTTCACGCCGTCTCTCCTCGTCTGAACGTAACTACACTATCGGCGAACGTGAGGTACTGGCAGTCAAACTCGCCCTGGAGGAATGGCGGCACTGGCTGGAGGGTGCGGAACTACCGTTTCTGGTCTGGACTGACCATAAGAATCTTGAATATCTCCGGACTGCCAAGAGACTGAAACCCCGACAGGCTCGTTGGGCACTCTTTTTCGGCAGGTTTAACTTTGTGCTGTCTTATCGGCCGGGAACGAAGAATGGGAAGCCAGATGCTCTCTCTCGTCAGTTCTCCCCCGATCCCGTCGAGGCCGTTGCTGAACACATTCTTCCCCCCTCTGTCACTGTTGGGGCGCTTCGACTCGGGATAGAGAGAAGGGTTCAGCAAGCCGTGTCTAACCTGCCGGTCCCTACTGACTGTCCTGAAGGCAAACTTTATGTCCCTGACCAGCTCCTTTCCCAAGTTCTTCAGTGGTGTCACAACTCTCGGCTTTTCTGTCATCCCGGTTTCCCTCGGACCCTATCGGTTCTCCAGCGTCGTTTCTGGTGGCCTTCGCTCAGACATGACGCACGGGAATTTGGCACTGCCTGCCCAGTATGTGCGCAACACAAGAGCTCCCGATCTCGCCCTGCCGGCCTCCTGCGGCCCCTGCCGATCCCTTGCAGACCTTGGTCCCACATCTCACTTGATTTCGTCACCAGCCTCCCTCTTTCTGATGGCTACTCCGCTATCCTCTCTGTGGTCGATCGCTTTTCCAAGCTCGTCCATTTTGTCCCCCTGACCAAACTCCCTTCAGCCAAGGAAACGGCGTTGCTCCTCCTCCAACACGTTTTCCGACTCCATGGCATTCCCCGGAATATCTCGGACAGAGGACCCCAGTTCACCTCCAATTTTTGGAAGGAATTCTGCCAGCTCTTAGGCGTCTCCATTAGCCTCTCCTCTGGGTTTCACCTCCAGTCCAATGGGCAGACGGAACGGCTCAACCACGAGCTGGAGACGGGGCTCCGCCTCCTCTGTGCCGAGGATCATTCGTCTTTGGCCTCCAACCTTGTTTGGGTCGAGTATGCCCATAACTCTCTGCCTACTGCTGCCACGGGTCTTTCCCCTTTTCAGGCTGCCTATGGCTATCAACCCCCATTATTCTCCACACAGGAGCTAGAAGCCTCAGTTCCCTCAGCCTTGGCCCTCGTGAGGCGCTGTCGTCGAGTCTGGAGAAGAGCCCGCCTCGCCTTGCTGAGATCTTCCCGGAGTTATGCTCGCTGGGCCAACCGCAGACGCCGCCCCGCTCCTCCTTACCGTGTCGGGCAACGGGTGTGGCTTTCCACCAAAAACCTCCCGTTGAAGATTGCATGCAGGATGCTGGCTCCCCGTTTCATTGGACCGTTCCCTATATCTAAGGTTATCAATCCAGCTGTGGTCCGGCTCAAGCTGCCCAGAGTGTTGCGCATCCACCCCACCTTTCACGTTTCCAGGCTGAAACCTGTCCAGGCCTGTGCACTGGTTCCCTCCACCAGACCCCCTCCTCCCGCCCGGGTCATTGATGGCGGCCCTGCGTTTACTGTCCGTCGGCTCCTGCGCTCCAGACGCCGTGGGAGGGGTCTACAGTACCTGGTGGACTGGGAGGGTTACGGCCCTGAGGAACGCTCCTGGGTTCCGGCACGCCACATCTTGGACCCGGACCTCCTCTCCCAGTTCCATCGTGACCACCCCGACCAGCCAGGTGGGACGTCGTGAGACGCCCCGTGGAGGGGGGTGTACTGTCAGCGCACTCATCCGAAGCTCACCTTCGCGGCGCACTCTGGTGACGTCATTCCCTGTCGCATGACTTTTATACTCGGCAGTGCTATTTAAGCACGCCGTTCATGCTTGATTCTCGCCAGATGATCTCTCGTCGCTACGTCGCTTTGTTGAGTCACTCCTGCCAGCCTCCGGTCCGAGTGTTATCTGTGCCTCGCGTTTTCTATTTCCGTGTGGATTTTCCCGTCTCGGATTATCTTTTTTTTCCTGTCATTCCTTACGTGAGTTTTTTTCTTTCGTTTTCATCCTCTGCTGCCGGTTGTTTTGTTTCCGTTTTTTGCGCTCCGGTTATTGACATTTCGGATTAACCTTTTTCCTGTGTGGATTACTGCCTTTTTCTGATTGGATTATTTTTTTTCTCGTCATATCGGACTTCCGGTTTCTAGACTGTTACGCCGTGGCGTTAGACTATCCATTTGCCGCTGCGTTCTGTAGGGGGTTCAGCCCAAGACTTTGCCTGGTTACATTCTGTGCATTTATGCTTTCATATATAGACATTTATTACTATCCTTTATGTTAATAAATTTTTTTTTTTTGGACCCTGGCCTGCGTTTGGGTTCTCCTTCCCAGCACCCTCATCTGTTTCACTAATAAGCTCAGGTTTTGCATCTGGCCAAACAGGTTTTCATGTGTACCATGATGGACTGCACTAAATAATGTAATAGATTGTTATTATTGTTAATAGACTGTTATTCTATCTATGTACACAGTTAAATGCAGGTATGTGCTTACATATGTGGGGGATAGGTGAAAGAAAGTGCTCATAAGCAAAAGAAAACAGAAGTTACAGAAATAACATGTCATATAACCACAGCTCCATCAGCTCCATACACCGACTCACTGCAGAGAGAGAAATCGATCATATAAATACAGATAAGGAAACCAGTTTCAGGTGTGTAACATCAGATAATATCCTTCTGCCCAGCCTTTCACACTGAACCAGTCTCCCTTGCTCAATATTTATACTTGAACATGAACTTTACCTTTTTCAAACTGCTCTGAGTGAAACAATATGAGAGCAATATAATTGTAACTTAAGTAAATAGCATTTGCTTTCACAGTATTATGTACAGTACTGTCTAACAGAAGAAGGAAACAACAAATGGAAAACTCTCTAGCTTGGACCCAGCTAACTTGAAAGTATGTTTTATAATACATATATAATACATAAATTTACTACATTGTGTTTGATGACATCAGATGGTTATTGAGCTTAAAATGAGAACCAGTCTTACCTGGTTGTTCAGCTTCACTGCTGAGTATAAAGTATCAGCATCCACACTGGCTTTTTCTAATTAGAACAAAATATCTTGAATTAAATTAGAGAAAAAAATTTAATGTATCAAAATTTAACATGAATTTCTGTACCTTTTTCTTGCATAGATGACTTCTTTGGTTTTAATTCAAGTTGAGCATAAGTCACATCACCACCACTGAGCTCACCATCAAGATCTACAGAAGCAGAGAACAAAGACATCACACTGATCAACAGCTTCCTAATACATTAGTCATTACAGCATCAGGTCACATCACAGTGATGTTGTCCATTATAGTATTATAGTAAGAGTAGCATGAGATTATCCGTGTAATAAAGGACACATGTTTTTGGATACATTTTGGTAGCATTAAAAATACTCTATAAAATACATATTTAATATAAAATACCATTGTTCCTCTTTGCCTTCTTTTTCTTCATGACCTGCGCATAAGTGGCTTCGTTGCTATCAGCTGCAGCTTCACCTGAACACAGTGCAGTGTGTTAGTCTCTACAAGACACTTCTGTACTTTACTGTATAGAGTTAATCTAGAGTTAAATCTCCTAATGCAAGAGTCACACTTTATATGCAATAAAGCTATATGTTGCTCACATATCTGCCTGTTCCACAGTGTCATAAATATTATCGCTTCCTACAAAAACAGAATAAATATATCTAAAAAAAAGTTAAATTAAATTCGAAAAAGATTTTTGAGAATCAAATGTGGAAATAAACAGTCATTGAGACAGTGTCTGACCAGCCTGAAGTGGTGTTTGTCCTGACTGAGAGTCTTCAGCTCCTGATCGGCTCTGATTCAGTTCTGATGTCTTATTGGTTTTCTGCTTTTCTATAAAGAGAGAGATACAGATTCTATATCTGAACAGCATGTAAATACTAATGAATTTTTTTTTTTTTTAACAGTATTAAGTAAAGTATACAGCTCTGTAGGGTAACTACAAAAACCAAAGAATGAAGATTAGTTACAAATATTAACTGTATATAATGATAATAACAATTTTGTTAGATATGGATTACTGTAGTTTGTACTGGCAACTATTAATTATATATTGTGCAATCTTCAGTTTATTTCATACAGTGTAATCAGGACTCAATAAGAACCAAATTAATTTCAATGTTTCTAATATTCTAAACAAGATTTAGAAAGTAAGTTAAATAGATATTAAAAAACTTTAAACTATAACTATATAAATTTTATATTTCCAAATAACTTAAAATTTGCTAAAAAGTTAAAGCATTTATCAGACCTCTCTTTATTTTGCAGAACCCCAGCAGGACGATTAATAAAATGATCAGAAATGCCAAACTCAGAATAGAAGCTAAGGTTGTACTAGTGGACCTAGAACCTATAACAGAGGAAAAGAAGAAAGCAGGATTTAAGTTTTATTAGTGCTGTAAATATAAGAGAAAATCAACTCAGAGAAAATTAAGAGAAAATCAACTCAGAAGAAATGGATTTCTCACGTCTGACTGAGACCCAGCTTTTCGGTGACTCTCCTTGCTCTGGGTGTTTACAGTGGTAGAAACCTTCATCCGACTTTGAGTCAGTTTGGATTATCATCTCTCCTGTAGTCTGGTTCTGGAGAACTGATCCATCTTTATAGAAAACAGTTGTGAGGTTTGAGGCATTAGGTGTACGATATAAACAGTGTAGAGTCAGAGGATGTTCCTCAGTAACAGGATGCACAGGGCTCTCCAGGATCACATCACCATCTAGAAGAGAGAATTTATACCACTGTTTGATTTTACTGTAAAACCCAGTTAAGTGTCTCATTGAACAGTTTTTCTCCAGTTAGAATCTCAGAGTTCTAAATATTCTGTAATGAATCATTTCCCTTTTCCTTTAACATTAAACACACTACATGAAGACTCACCATGCACTGTGATGTTGACAGGATTACTGTTTTCTCCAGATTCAGACTCACACCAGTAAACTCCAGTGTAAGATGTGGAGAGGAAGCTGATGTTACATGTAGATCCTGTAACTGATCCCCAGTGTGAACAATCTGACTCATTCTTACTGCGTGTGCATCGTCTCACTGTCCATCCAGTAGACTTACTCTGGTCCTCACAGCTCAGTGAGAGAGAGTCATTAGTAAAGTGTTGATTTCTGCTGGGATTGATGATCAGAGAGACTGGAGGAGATTCACCTTAAACACAGATCATTATAATTATTGTTATGTATTATTTTTATTGTGTTTTCATTGCATAACGTGAACACATTTACTCCTCATTTAATTACACAGTGCTATATGAATGAGAATAATCCTCTACAATGCTTAGGGTTATTCAGCTGCGCAAAACATTCCTCATTCAGGAGGCTAAATATAAAGATTTTTACATCAAACATTAACACAGCTGTGATTCTCCATATTTAAATTTAGTGCTGTCACATTTATATTTAATTTATGAATCTATATTCAACAATTCCAATAGACCATTGTTGTGTTTTCCTCACCAGTGGGCTTTCTATAGCTGTATTTTGTGTTAAAGGGTGGTTCTCCTGTCTCTCCTCAACACCTATAAACTCCTGTGTGATTAAGAGCAGCACGGTATTAAGAACGGTATAGCCAAGATGATTATTTATTGCAGTTAATCCGTCTCTGTAGGGAACAACTGCGTACCAGCTGAATGTCCAGTCTGTAGAGGAGCCTGTAACCTCACAGCTTAGAGTCACTGAGTCTCCTTCAGTCAGCCAGCTCTGTGGAGATACACTCAGTACTGCCTGTGGTCTCTCTGTTACACATTAAATACACAATTATTCTTAACTCTGTACATTTAAGTCATACATACACCATAATCTCTCTATTTATAATAGATAATGGGAGTAAGGAATAGTAAATAAAAATAATATTTATAAAGATATTTAAAGTAAATACCTATATAAGTCTAATTGTATTATGTAATTAGAGGAGGCATTAGGAATGAGTTCATTCTTCTTGTCATCATCAGTCAGGGGTTTATTTATTTTGCTAAAGAAGTAGAATCACCTTTTATTAGTCTGTCATATATGAGAGTGAATCTCTCCCTCATAAACACAGTTAATTTCATGATTTGGTTTAAAATAACAGAAATACAGAAAGTTTTATTAAATTATCATCTAACGAGTTAGATAACAGCAGCGGCAAGACATGATGAGATTTATTGCTTTAATGTTAGCTATGTACTATTAATCACACTAACTCACTATAATTATACTGCATGTGTAAAACTATCCAGATGTTGTTGACACAGACTCACCTGATACAGTCAGTGTAACTGCATCACTGATCCCTGAGCTCTTAGAGTTATTTATCTGTCCTTTGCAGGTGTAGTTACCACTGTCAGGGTCTTTAACATACTTGATACTGAACTCCTGTTTTTTGATGTCTTTATACCGTTTGCCTTTTCCTCCTTCTGTGTTGAGACTGGAATTATTCTTAAACCAGATGTATGTCCACTTAGTGTCTCCTCCCTCTATGTCACATCTGAGAATAACAGTCTCGCCACTGTACACGTGTTTATCAGGCTTTATGGACAACACAGCTTTAGGTTGCCCTATAAAATAAATATGTGTTAATAAACACACATAAAGAACTTTCTTGGTGCCATAATGTAGACTACAAACGGTGGCAGAGCTTTCTGACCCACAGTTATGGAACGGTTATCTTCCAATTATTGTTGAGTCTCAGATCTGAACAGTCGATAAATCAGTTTGATATAGACTTCGAACCTTTAATGATACTCAAGTTCCTTTTAACACATTTAACACTATTTGATTTTGTACTATGAAGTTATAGAAGAGTAATAATTTATAGTCAAACTATCCAATGTCACTCATGAGGATGTTTTCCCTAAATTTCTGGTCTCTCTCAGCAGCAGCCACACAATGTGTGAGAATACACAGAGATTTCAAAGTAAAAGTAAACATGAGATAAACTGTTATAAGAGAAAAGACTAAATATATCTGAGTTAAAGTGACTTCTGTTCTTCATACCTGTAAAATTGCTTTTTTTTTTAAAGAAACTGCTAAACTTTGTATGTCAATGTACAAACACACCCTTCTCAGTTCTAATTCAAATCAGAAATGCACACATAAATAAATGAATTTAAATTAATTTAAAATAATGCAATATATAATATATATACCTTCAGCATGTGTTTCTGGAATGAGTGAAATCAGCACTGAAACAAACAGAAACACAGAAAATGATGTAAACATAGAAAAGATAAAGGAATATGATATACTATGTAGCGTCTGGTACAGGTCATTTTAGATTTCTTGTCCCAGGCACCCTAAATTTCAACATCTACTCCTCAATTAACCGATGAGCAACCCAGTTTTACACACACACCTGGCTCCAGAATGTCTGGAGCCTCCACAAAGACCAGATAACCCCATGCGGCTCATTGGGGTCTGCAAACAGAACTCACACACACACACACACACACACACACACACACACACACACACACACACAACACAATGAGACATTCCTTTTACTAATAAAACCCGAAGATAAGGTACTCTTAAGGTTAGATAAGGTTCTCATTCTTATAACCCTTTTTGTAATGTGTTCTTCTGTTAAGGCTTGCCTGACTTAAAATTATTTGCTCCTTAATTTCCTGACAAGGGTGTATTTTATTCATGTGTCAGAAAACAACATTGTATTTTAAAATCTGTTATACTCTATCATCATATCTTACTGATCATGGCATGTTAATGTATACCTGTTCTAATGCCGTATGCCCCTTTAAGGTCTGATGTCAGAATGCATACGAAGCTATCGTTTTCTTTTTACTTCCCTAATGAAAGTGCATCTTGTTCTATGTTTCATTTTTGTTTCTTTGCCTTTATAAGAACACAATAGCGTATTAACATCAGTTACCCTTCGATTACTGATCTGTGTATGTAATGTACCGCTGCCTTCATACTGTCATTACCCTTCATGTTTAGTATCCAAATGACCACAAAATTATCGGTTTCTCTTTTTTCAAAACAATGGTGTATTTTATTTGAGCACGAAAGGTGCCATACCGTCTTAATACACACTGGATCAAACTTTAAAGTCATCTAAAAGTTTGATAGCTAAACCACGCCCACAGACACCTGAAACAAAGGGAGTTTTTCCCTCCAAAACCTTGACCGAAGTATTGGTCATCTCCCCAAAGATGGGTGGAGTTCATGACCTTTAACCCTTTAAGACCTAAAGGTATTTTTACAATTAATTTTCCGCCTGGTTTTATTTACTAAAAAGCTTGTAAAACATCAACCCTGTTGTGCACAGACAATTGACACACCTCTTTTTTTTCAAGACAAGTTGCACTGTCAGTATATTTGTGTTGCATTGATGTCACCTGAATGTAAAATAAGTAATGGCACCATAAGACAAATGAAAACATAAAACGGAAATCACTCAAATATTTATTGAAAACACACACAAATAAATAAAAGCTAAGCATATTTCCTCTGGAAAACAGTTTGTTCAAGTCTTTGGAGTCCTGGAACTCCAACATGGAATAAACATGAGAACTTATACAGAAGAAAAACTATTTACATTTTTCCAAAAAAAGTCCAGGTGTTTTTGGCCTCTTTGGATTTTGGATATTTACAGGTGCCAAGCCTCAAAACAGTTCCTATCAGGAATCACACAGAGGGCCACATGACAGGCTTTGCATTTCCAGGGGGTGGCCTGTTTGACTTGCCTTGTCTGTTTGCAATTCACACATTGCCTTCTACCATAGGAGGCCTTCTTGCTGGTATCAGTTTGGTCAGATGTTGGCACAGGTACATGGTCACTTTGTTGCTGGGTGGTGGGAACAGCAACGGTAACACCACAGAGTTGGGCAGTCAGCTCCTCCAGAAAATCCCTGTGGGTCATGGGCTGTTGCTGCTTCTCTGCACAAACTTCCTTGTGAAGTAAGTAGCTGTTGGTCGCAGCAATGTCCAAAAAATGGTAAAACAATGTCCTGTACCATCTCGTTTTATGGTGAACGGAGTAGTATTGGATGAGTTGAACAGAAAGATCAACACCTCCCATATGCTTGTTGTACTCAGTTACAGCAGTTGGGCATGGAAGAGATTTGGTGTCCCAGCCTCCATCCTGAGTTCTTACCCTTCTCTGAACTGTGTTGCCAGAAAAGGCCAGGTGAATTGTGGAGCAGACAGAGACTTCCCGAGTGTCCATCCACTTTACAAAAACCAGAGGGCCATCACGGATCCACCTGATGGTGCCCCTAGGATCCTTTTTGGTCATGGCATTTGTGGTTGTGCGGGGGCATCCTCGTCTGTTGTCCCTGTAGGTGCCACATGCTCCAAAGTTCATGCTGTAGAGATCCATGTATAGCTTTGGACTTGTGTAGAAGTCTACATACACATTGTAGCCACTCCCTAGGGATGATTTGTTCATGAGGGACATAACAGAGTCGTATGCCAGTCCTACACCAGAAGCAAATTCAGACTTCCCCGTGTACACAGCAAAGTCTACAGTGTACCCAATGCTGCTGTCTGCCAGCACAAAAAGTTTGAAGCCCCACTTAGTTGGCTTCGCCTTCATATATTGCGTCAGGCCAGTGTGAGCCTTTGTTGCCACCATCCTCTCATCCACTGAAAGGTTCTGCTGTGGGTGATAAAATGCTCTGCACGCATGTTTGATGTCATCTAAAAGGGGCTTCAGACGAAACAGCCGGTCATAAGCTGGTGTCCCTCTCTTCCGGTCGTTGTGGACATCTTCATCAGGGTCGCTCATGTGGATGTTCCAGGAAATGACCTGATACCTGTCACGTGCCATCACTGAGTGGGGAAACTGTTGGCTGAAAATTGTATTTGTCCTCCAGTAGTCCCGGATATTTGTCAGTCTCACCAGTGCAAAAAAAGAAAGTCAGTCCTAAATATTTGAAAAATTCTTCAACAGTGAGGTTTTTCCAGGAATATTTTTTGCCACTGGCAATGTTTTTTGCAGCGTTTGTGTTTGTGTTATTACACAAAGTGGTTGCTGCACTGTCACTGACAAAAAGTTTGAAAAAGTCCAATGGTGTGTATGTGGATGTGGGGCTGAGCTGATGTCCTGGCTTTCTTGTGGGGACGAACCTTTTGGGCACTGGTGGGATGTCTGGCTGACTCTCACTATTCTATAATGGAGTTGGGGCTGCTGGCTGTGGTGATCTAGATCTCGACCTAGTGGATTCAGGACCCTGTCGACCCCTCAAGCTGCCGGATCTGGATCTTGACAGCGCTCTCCCTCGTGACCGTGTCTGCAGCCGTCCTATTCCTGGCAGCTGCTGGGTGCTGCAGCAGAAGTGGAAGGCTGGGGTGCTGTAGCAGAAGTGGAAAGCTGGGGTGCTGCAGCAGAAGTGGAAGGCTGGGGTGCTGCAGCAGAAGTGGAAGGGCCCTCCACAGCGGAAGAATCGGAGCTTTCCTGTCTGGCTTGGGTGGGTGGGCTGGTGTCTTCTTCATTATCACGACTGTAAAACAAATAAATAATATTAGATCATACATATCAGATCAATGAGTGTTTTTGTATTTTATTTCAAACATAAGATAACAATGCTGTGCGCATTTCTATTTTATCATATTACATTTTTTATTTATACTTTTACAGTAAATAAATAAATATCACTTACTGTTCAGAGGGGTCTAGACCATCCTGGTAATCGAGTTCCTCATCAGTCAAAAAGCTCTCTTCTCCTGAATATTCATCATCCTGCATGGCTTCAAAAAAGGCCAGCGCTTGCTTTGCGTCAATATATCTCTGACGATCCATTGTACTCCGTGTATCCTCAAACTTTCTCCTCAAATTTTCTCCTCAAACTTTCTCCACAAAACTACTCAAAACTGCCGTGCATCTCTCTCTCTCTCTCTCTCTCTCTCTCTCTCTCTCTCTCTCTCTCTCTCCTCAACACTACTTGCCGTGGGAGAGAGCTGGGGTTCATGCGTAATGACGCACACCAATGTGGCAGACGGATCAGCCTGTCATTGGTTAAAGCCTCACGCAATATGTTATGAGATATTCAAAATGGCAGCTAGCATCAAGCTAGCGGCAAAAATGATGGAACATTTATAAATTATGGACATCAAGTGGATAAATCTGGGATGTAAGCGTTTTGATTTATTGCTGAACAACTCCGAAAAGATGCACATGTTCCAGGCTGGATAGAAAACCTTCTGTAAAGGCTACAAAGACACCCCCGTGATGGCTAGCTCGTTAGCTTTCTGCTGTGAAAAACGGTAAGAAAATCGATAAAACTTTCATTAAATAATATGAATATTTATCGGAGGTCCCGTGTGACGTCGCGGACGATGCCGTCGGGCTCTGAGCCTTAAATTGTCACAAACACCACTAATCCGTGGTCAGACTTTCGGAACAGCTTCAAGATGGCTCCATCTTCCTTCAAAGAAGTTCCGGCAAGCTTCACTTCCAAGAACGACAACTATTCTGATCTTCAGGAGAACTTGGAAGAACGTCTGACCCCACCCTAACTGACTTTTCAGAGATTTCTCTGTTGCATCCGGACTCTTGTGCAGTAAGCCAATGCAAGTAACCGTTTCCTTTACCAACCAATTTAGATGCATAATTTTAAGTAGGAATCTTTCATTGAATCTTAAGGTGAATTTAAGTTTCTGTGACGATTTCCCAGTTAGGGTGCGATTAATTTTTGAGTCTAAGCTTGCCATTCCTTTCCTTCCTTTCTCTAGTATCTACTTTCCAGTCTCTTCCTCCCTTTCCCCAATTTTAATTTCTTTTGTTTTATTTTATTTTCATCTTCGTTTCTCTATTTCTTTTGTTTGTTTGTGTAGTTAGTTTTATGTTGTGTTTGTCTCATTCATTAAATGCCATATTTTTGTGCCACGAAGGCCACCAGAAACGGTGCTGCAGGAACTCCAAGGTTCTCACAGCTCCTGGGTGCCCTCAAAAATGTGTTTATTATTAACTGGATCCACTATTAACTGGATCTCTGGCTCAGGGGCCCGAAGCACGGGAAATCACCCTCTCCTTCAAGGCCTCAAAGGCCTCCTGGGCCTCAAAAGTTGATACAAACCTCCCCTGAAGCGTCTTGGTCAAGTCACAACGTGGGCTGTCCAAGGTGCTAAAATTGTGCACAAAGCCCCGGAAAAAGTTAGTGAAGACCAGAAACGTTGGACCACCCGGACTGAGGAGGGCTGAGGCCATTCCTTGACCGCATTGTTCCGGAGGGGATCCATGCTCCGGCCATCCTAAGAGACCACAAAACTTAGGAAACAGATGGTATTCACATGGAACTGCGATTTCTCAAGCTTAACATAAAGGCCATTCTCAAGGAAAATCAAACTCGTACAACTGTCTGACGAATGCTTCCACACTTTCTACAGTAAGATGAACTCTAGAATGAAACTTAGCATGTTTATAGATAATGTTACATAAATAATTTGGCCATTACCACAGAGTATTTGAACATTATTGAACGTTAATGACTTAAATATGTGCTCGGCCTCCACTCCTATAGAATAAATTAGGGCTTTAACCTCTACAACTTTATCGTCCTCTGTAAGCAATGAAGCAACTCGATACATAGCAAATCTCTGTTTCCAGTCCGTCCATACTTTGGATTTAGAAAACTCGTACTGCTCGAGAGGGGGAAACTTTGCCATGGCGATGCACATATCAATTCCCGAAACACGAAATTCTGACTACTTCTTAGTTTTTGCTTCTGACACCACATGGCTTTTGTTGCCGAAATTAAAGACACAAATCACCTGGCACTCAGTTGAACAACGCGTAACCTTTTTTTACCATGTACGGGAATTAATAAAAGGTAAGAGGCAAAAGTGTGTTCACATCATGAATGCTGAGTAGCCAATTAAATCAATTTAAACAATTGCATTTCACATGATCACAAAACATTACATTGCTCCAAAAATGTTACAGGATTATCTGCCATGAACTGGTTTCTTCCAGCATGTGACAAAATACACAGGTTACACATTGAGCTTTTGTGTTGTTTACTGATTTCCATTTTTGATCTCTGCTTGCTCTTTTGGATTTATCTTAAATCCTTTCCAGTATTGACCCTGGACTGCTTTGACATCGATGTGAATCACTTTTTGGAACAATTTCTGTTTCTTTTATCATTTTGAGTTTCAATACTTTTAATTGTTCTATATTTATATTTTTTTCTTCACTGTTTGATTTGCTGCTTTCTTTGTTCCCCACTCACTCCTTTCCTAGTGTGTCATTAAACTCTTCCTACATCTGCATTAAAGCTCTGAGTCTCTTTCGTGACTAACACATTCACACATCATTTAAACACCTCCTTCTGCTAAACACAATTCGCTGATTAACAAAAAAAGAAGCAAGCTCAGCTAACCCTAACCCTAACCCTAACCCTCGGCGAGCTCAGCTGAGGTCCGTGCTAACCGGCTGGTCTCCAAACTGGCGGATACCCCGATGAGGTCGGCTCGGGCGGCCGGCATCCCTAAGCCGCCAGCTGGACCAGCCGGGTTGCCGGAACCAGCCGGGTCGACGGAACCTGCCGAACCAGCCGGGTCGACGGAACCTGCCGAACCAGCCGGGTCGACGGAACCTGCCGAACCGACCGGGTCGACGGAACCTGCCGAACCGACCGGGTCGACGGAACCTGCCGAACCGACCGGGTCGACGGAACCGACCGGGTCGACGGAATCTGCCGAACCGACGGAACCAGCCGAATTGGCCGAGTCGACCGAAATGACTGAGTCGGAGAACGCAGTCGACATCGTGACACCCAAACTAACTGAACTCTCTGCCTGGCCTGAACCTATGTACATTTCTGTTTTACCCGACCGGTGTTTCGTTTCGCTGGATTTGCCAGCCCTTCTACCTCCTGTCCCTGTCTATAGGCCCAGAGCACCACCCTGGCTGCCAACTCCGTTCTGGTCTCTGGCTCCGCCTCCAGCACCACCCTGGTCTCTGGTCCTGCTCTGGTCTCTGGCTCCGCCTCCGGCACCACCCTGGTCTCCGGTCCTGCTCTGGTCTCTGGCTCCACCTCCGGCACCACCCTGGTCTCCGGTCCTGCTCTGGTCTCTGGCTCCACCTCCGGCACCACCCTGGTCTCCGGTCCTGCTCTGGTCTCTGGCCCCGCCTCCGGCACCACCCTGGCCTCCTGCTCTGCCGGCGCCGCCCTGGCCTCCTGTTCTCCCGGCACAGCACACCTGTTTCCTATTTGTAATCACACGGTCTATTTAAGCTCACTCAGAACTCTTTCGTGTTGTGAGGTATTGTTAGCACTGTCTTCATACTAAGCGTTTATTCTGTTCTGTCTGTTTTCCTGTTTTTTACCTTGCTTGTTTTTTGTGTTTGTGAACGTTCGCTACCTGCCCTGACCTACGCCTGGACTATTGACTTCTGCTTTTGGATTTCCTTTGATGTAGTTGTTTGCCTGATGTGTGACCCTTGCCTGTCTTGGATACTGCCTAATAAACCAGCATTTGGATCTAACCTGTTTCACGTCGTGACACTACCTGTGTTCTGTTATACTACTTCTATGTAGTACAAATGATACTGCTTCCTTTCAAAACCTCATAAATTAATTTAATTATCTTAATCATGTAACTATGATGGATACATATATCCATCATAACATATAAAATTGTCTATTATAATATATTAGGTCCAATTTATCTGATATTAAATAAATTAAAACCTGAAAAAATGTGTGTATTCCTTAAAGAACTATATTTATATATTTATTTGAGATGCTTTGACACACTGACTGAAGTGTCTGTCAGTCAAATCTGCTTCTACTGATGTAAAAATGTTTTTATTGCACTATTTAAAGTCATGATGCTTGTTATGTGAAATGTAGAGATGTAATGAAAGAGTTCTTACCTCGAATTAGAGTCACTGATCACTGGTTTACTTAAAACATTTTTGAACAGGAAACAGCAACAGAAGGCTCATTACAGGCTCATTTCAACGAGCATAAATATAAATACCTTCCAGTCATTTTTTAGCAGATCAAATGATCATGAGAAGTTGTAACAGCAGGCCACAAATTAATTGACTAATTTACACTAGATCCAAGTACACACAATGTCCTAATCACAGAACAAGCTCATCATTTAAACACATTCAAACAGCAGATGAACTTAATATAACTTAATGGACACCAACAGAACATTTACTCACAGAGCAGCACAGATAATGGACTGAGCTCCATTCTGTTCTTCTAATGACTGACTGCCTAATAGAGCAAAGGAGTGTGTTAAAACCTTCCTTAAACACTTCCTGTGTTCTTGCAGAGACACAAAGCATGTACACCACAGTGAGACACACAGACTGTTGCCCCATCCTATTAAGAAAGGTTAGAGAAAAACACATGCACTATAGTAAAATCTTAGCTGTATCTAATGCAGAATAGCAAGTTCATGCATTCATGACCTCCAGACTAGACTATTGTAATGCATTGCTAGGTGGTTGTCCTGCATGTTCAATAAACAAGCAACAGTTAGTCCAAAATGTAGCGCCAGAGTTCCTACTAGGTCAAGAAAATATGACCCGAGATAAGAAATATGAAGGTGTAGCACCATGACACCTGCTGCCCTATTCACTGACTATGCTTTCTCTCACTCACCATGAGAAACAGGCATGGGTGGTGGTACAGGTCTACTGTTTCCTCTTGGTTTGTCTCATTTAACCATCTCTTTTTTTGAATTCCCTGCAGTTTCAGTTACCTTGCCAATCATCATTGTCATCTACCATCCACAATTTACAGAGACTGCCCTTTTGACTGTCTCTAAGAAACTACACACTGCTACATCACCTAAGCTGTCACCTCTCCTCATCCTTCTCAACCTTTCGACAGCATTTGATGCAGACAACCCGGTGCTCTCCTTTTCTCCTTAGATCCTTACTCTCTTGGGAAAGTTATTCCCTCACATGGGTTCTCTTGCCATTACTATGCTGATGTCACTCAATTTATCTTATCATTCCCTCCCTCAGATACCACGGCTTCTTCTTCAGACTCCTGGCAGACATATCATTGTGGATGGCAGCTCATCAGTTAAAGCTCAATCCCAGCACAACTGAACTCGTGGTCATCCCAGGTCAAGCATCCCAAGGCCAGGATCTTGCAATATCCCTATACAATCTGATATCCCCTTTGGTCATGACTCACAACCTTGGGGTAAACATGGAAAAGAAAACAGTCCTTTTTCTCACATGTTGCAATTGTGACATGCTCATGTCGGTTTCTTCTCTACATCATCAGAAGGAGTTGACAATTTTTATTTACACACGCTGCTCAAGTGCTTGTTTAGTCAATGAACAATGAACATCCCCTAGATGTCTGAACAACTGAGTCACTGGCTATTTTCAAATGATGGGTGAATAACTACCGCTTCCTGAAATACTTGAACTAGCACTTATTTAACCTGTTTGCTTTATGTGTATATTTAAAAACAGACATTTAGGTTGATGGTATCCCAATTCTGTAACCTAGTGCACCAGTGTTAATGTATTAATTGAGAGAGTCTTTAAAGCACTTTTGTATGTCGCTCTGGATAAGGGCATCTGCCAAATACTGTAAATGTAAATGAACATATACCTTCAATTTTATCATTGTTATACTGGCTAATTGTTAAGTATAGTAACAATTTCAAACTATTGCTATTTACAGTACTTACAAGTCTCTAAAAAGTTTAGCTCCCATTCCAAATTTTCTGTATATACCTGTAAAAAGGACATTAATTCATTTTAATTCACTCTCCAGTATTTATAATAATTTAGAAATACACTGTGTGGTTTTACCCAAAAAAGTGTAGGTTCCTTTTTGAGTCTGGTTTCTCTCATGATCTCATACAACCTAAGGGACTTTTTCCTAGACACAGTCACCTCAGGCTTGCTCATTAGGGATAAATGCAAATAAATTTACATAAAAATGTCATGTTCTGTAAAGATGCTCGGCCATTGTTAAAAGCACTATACAAAAAATATTGAATTCACATATGAAAATAAATTGACACAGCATTCTGACTTTGAATAGTAAACCTAAAATTCTGTTCTACCTGTTCCATCTCTTAGTATCTCTGACAAAAAAAAAAAAGACAAAAAAAAAAAAAAAAAACGAGTTTAATTTGTCCTTAGGACAGGTGTCAGCAAAGCATTATTTAAAAAAAAAAAAAAAAATCTAGGCAAACACAATGTTCTTTTAGAAAATCTATAGTAAAGAACCCAGTGAGCCTCCAAAGGCCAACAGGGCAGCCTCCAGCACCAAGCTCTCTCTAGAGGCTGACAGGTGGCCTCCAGCTCAAAGATCCCTCCAGAGGTTGACAAGGTGGCCTTCAGGTGGCCCAACAGATGCTGCCATTCTGGAGCCCAACTTTTCCTTTCCACATAAACATCATAAAAATGGTGTTCATGTCTATGATCAGAAAACAATGATACGGTACAGAAACCATGCCACAGCCAACAAGACAATTTGCTGGGGAAGGTAAGCAATCTCTGCTTGCTGTGTGGACCAGGCAATCCAGGCCTCCCAGTTTCTGAGGGCTGGGAGAGGGTAAAAAAAAGTGATGCATATAAGGTGGAATCATGGCTAGATGGTGGGAGTCCATTATAGGATAGGATAAACAAACCCTAGGTTGCTAGATCTCCAGTCCATCCCGCTCTCCAATGTTTGCTCCATGGATAACATTTGACTCCAGACTACACAGAGACTACATGGCATGTGTTTAGAGATTGATGCATTTTTGTTTTGACAGAGAAGTGGCTCAGCAACAGAGTTCTTGAATCTCGCCATTCAGCTAGACTGGTTTCAAAACTTGGTTTCAAGTTAACAGAAATGCAGCTTTTTGCACAAAGTCTTTTGTTGGTGACTCCTTTACATCATCACAGACTTGAGCAAGAACACTGTGCTTGTTTCTAATTACTGCTTGTTACTTTGTGACTGTTATATGCATGACATTTTATTTAACACGTGTTCCCCACTGTTTTTATAGTCTGCATGTACATTCACCACACTGCATGAGGCAGGGCATCCAAACTAATTACAAGCTAATTACTGACTATTTATAAAACCTTGACCGTCGAACAAAATTAAAACTCAACTCAATGAATCAACTATTTTAATTAATGAATAGATTTAAAAGTACATTAATGACATTACAAATTGCAGTTGGCAAAGAAAGATTATGTAAAAAAAATTTCCAAATAACTAATTAATTAATAACTACTTTATAACTAATGCATAAATGCATACTTATACATGATTTATATGCATGTCCTTACAGTGCACAATATGTCAATAAGCATAGCTTTAATAATAAAAGGATCTTGATACAGTTTTATATATATATATATATATATATATATATATATATATATATATATATATATATATA